>NC_142738.1:29972867-30130367 GCF_051943395.1 Hippocampus bargibanti | reverse complement strand
GCACGACCATCCCTTGTCGGGTCATTGTATCGCATTGTATGTGTTTGCATCAACCTGTCAGGTTTGTTTCATCTTTTTTTCTCATGGTTTTCTTTGATACTTTGTACTTTTCTGTTCGGATGACTTTGATGTTTTGGATTTTGTTCCCGCTGACTTTATTTTAATACAATTTGTCAAATCCAACCTGCTGCTCCCTCCTGTCTGCTTATTTGGGATCCACGACCATCACCAGCTCGCGAACCGTGACAAAAGCGGACCACCACCTGACCGTCCATCTTCACTCCTGCTCGATTTTGGTCCAATTCTGTTTATCAAAGCCTAAAAGCTCTTTTGAGGTTGCCACCCCCCTAAAATGCGTCTCCTCAAAATAGTTTTTGTCTTTGATGTTATTTTTGGATTGGCTGAAAATAGTCATGGTGACCCCGACGCGCTTCTAAAATGTGACGTGAAGACATTTGAAGTGGGCGTGTAAGAAATAGGACTGGTGTGAAGTTTCTCCTGGACGGCGGCCTACTTTCCTCATGGCGATGTTGCACTTGGAGCGCCGCCCCCGCATCTTAGCTGTTTAAATACTGGCCGAAAACAAACAAAGACGCAAAACGCTCTCTTTTTGAAGCTGAAAAGCGTGTGAATGCGTCACGCTCACCTCGAGGGGTTACATTCGGGTTACGTTCGGGGTACGTATGGGACGGGACACGCTCGCGAGTGACAGTCCAACCAGCCAAAAGACAAAATGGTCTCTTGCTTTGGCCACGCGCACACCGGACACGACCATCTCATGACCGTCTTATGAGGGAGCACGACTTACTGCTTGTCACCGTTTTTCTAATAATACTAATACGTTTTTCTGTGGGTGAGCAGCGGCAGCCACAAGCGCCAGCGTTCACTCAACCCGGAAGTAATTCAAATAGATATAAAGCTAGCTAGCTAGCTAGCTGATAGATACAGTTGCTAATAGATAGCTATCTAGCCAGCTAGATAGCTGCATAGCTAAATGATAGCTAGCTAGATAGCTATATAGCTAAATGATAGCTGGCTAGATAGCTACATAGCTGAATGATAGCAATTAGATAGTTAGGTAGCTAGCTTTATAGCTAGCTATACTGTTATAAATAAGCTTTTCTGTGTTGAGCAGCGGCAGCCACACGCGCTAGCGTTTACTCAACCCGGAAGTAACTCAAATAGATAGAAAGCTAGCTAGCTGATAGATACAGTAGCTAATAGATAGCTATCTAGCCAGCTAGATAGCTATATAGCTAACTGATAGCTAGCTAGATAGCTACATAGTTAAATGATAGCTAGCTAGATAGCTAAACAGCTAATAGATAGCAATTAGATAGGTAGCTAGCTTTATAGCTAGCTATACTGTTTAAAATAAGCTTTTCTGTGGTTGAGCAGCGGCAGCCACACGCGCCAGCGTTTACTCAACCCGGAAGTAACTCAAATAGATAGAAAGCTAGCTATCTAGCTAGCTGATAGATACAGTAGCTAATAGATAGCTATCTAGCCAGCTAGATAGCTATATAGCTAACTGATAGCTAGATAAATAGCTACATAGCTAAATGATAGCTAGCTAGATAGCTAGACAGCTAATAGATAGCAATTAGATAGTTAGGTAGCTAGCTTTATAGCTAGCTATACTGTTTTAAATAAGCTTTTCTGTGGTTGAGCAGCGGTAGCCACACGCGCCAGCGTTTACTCAACCCGGAAGTAACTCAAATAGATAGAAAGCTAGCTAGATACAGTAGCTAATAGATAGCTATCTAGCCAGCCAGATAGCTACATAGCTAAATGATAGCTCGATAGATAGTTAATAGAGAGCAAATAGATAGGTAGATAGCTTTATAGCTAGCTAGACTGTTTTAAATAAGTTTGTCTGTGGGTGAGCCGCGGTAGCCACAAGCGCCAGCGTTCACTCAACCCGGAAGTAACTCAAATAGATAGAAAGCAATGTTTGTCTATTTTACAGAGCACATAACAGATGACGCTGTGATTTGTTTGATTTTCTTAGGCCGGTTTAAGATTTTGTATTGTGTCTGCATTTTGCTCTGTCAGTTTTTAGCTCGCTGATACGGCTTACGAGAGAGCCAACGGGGGACAGGCAGCCTGCGATGCTTTCCACTTTGTAGAGAAGAAAGCCTTTTTTTTTTGCTCTCACGGTGGAGAAATTCCCAATCTACTGAAAAGGGAGAAGTCAAAAAACAAGTATCGCTCCATTTAATATGTGGCTATTCGAAACAGGTCAGGGGTCAAAAGCCCTTGTCAAGAAAGACAAAGTCAGAGATTGCGATTGATCAAAAGCCAACGCCAGCGAGAGCGAGAAACAAATTGCCACACGCTAGGCAAAAGCCAGACCCGGCGAGACAGTGAGCTACTTCCATGCTAAGCTAGCCAGATGAATGGCTAAAATGTGACTTTGGAGCATTTACAGCATGTGGGGGGGGGGGGGGGGGGGGGGGGTAAAAATGGCTTGTCATTTGACATCGAGTTAAACTAACCCCCCTTCCTAAAAAAAAAGTAATCGGAACGTACGGAAGAGCATTAGGGCCAGGTTGATATATATATATATATATATATATATATATACAGTAAAGTCTCGTTATATCGATATTCAAGGGAGTCCGAAAAAATATCGATATAACCGGGACTATCGATATATCCGACCCTGTTTGCATGTAATTTTCTCAGTGCGTGCATAGAAATAGTATCGATATAACCGGGACTATCGATATATCCGATATCGATATAACGAGACTTTACTGTATATATGCTCGATTTAAAATCATAAATTTGCTAGTTTTAAAGTCAAAAATTTCCTAGAATTAAAATCACAAATTTGTTAGATTTAAAATCACAAATTTGCTAGTTTAAAACTAAAGAATTTGCGAGATTTAAAGTCACAAATTTGCTAGTTTAAAACTAAAAAATTATCTAGATTTAAAGTCACAAATTTGCTAGAATTAGTTACAAATTTGCTAGATTCAAACTCGCAAATTTGCGAGATATAAAATCACAAATTTGCTAGAATTAAAGTCACAAATTTGCTAGATTCAAACTTGCAAATTTGTGAGATTTGTGATTTTATATCTCGCAAATTTGCGAGTTTGAATCTAACAAATTTGTGACTTTAATTCTCGGAAATTTTTGACTTTAAAACTAGCAAATTTATGATTTTAAATCTAGCAAATTTGTGACTTTAAATCGAGCAATTTTTTTTAATTTTAAACTAGCAAATTTGTGATTTTAAATCTAGCAAATTTGTGATTTTAAATCTAGCTAATTTGTGACTTTGAATCGAGCAAATGTGTGACTTTAAATCGAGCAAATTTGTGATTTTAAATCTAGCAAATTTGTGACTTTAAATCTAGCCAATTTGTGACTTTAAATCTCGCACATTTGCGAGTTTGAATCTAACAAATTTGTGACTTTAATTCTAGCAAATTTTTGACTTAAAAACTAGCAAATTTGTGATTTTAAATCTGGCAAATTTGTGATTTTAAATCTGGCAAATTTGTGATTTTAAATCTAGCAAATTTGTGATTTTAAATCTGGCAAATTTGTGATTTTAAATCGAGCAAATTTGCGAGTTTGAATCTAACAAATTTGTGACTTTAATTCGAGCAAATTTTTGACTTAAAAACTAGCAAATTTGTGATTTTAAATCTAGCAAATATGTGATTTTAAATCGAGCAAATGTGTGAGTTTGACTCGAGCAAATTTGTGACTTTATATCGAGTACATTTGAGAGTTTGAATATCGCAAATTTGCGATTTTTTTTCTCTCAGAATAATACCCCATCTCAAAAAATATACAGTAAAGTCTGGTTATATCGATATCGGATATATCGATAGTCCCGGTTATATCGATACTATTTCTATGCACGCACGGAGAAAATTACATGCGCGCAGGGTCGGATATATCGATAGTCCCGGTTATATCCATATTTTTTCGGACTCCCTTGAATATCGATATAACGAGACTTTACTGTATATATTTCAATCCGGCCCCTAATGCTCTACCGCACACCGAAAGATGCGTCTCAATCTCTGAAAGTTTTTTTAACGTTTAAATCTTGCAAATTTGTGTCTTTAAATCGAGCAAATTTGTGACTTTAAATCAAGCAAATTTGTGTGTTTGAATGCCGCAAATTTGTGACTTTTAATCTAGCAAATTTGCGAATTTGAACTCGCGAATTAGCGACTTTGTTTCTCAGAATAATACCCAATCTCTAAAAAAAAATATTTCAACCTGGCACTCATGCTCTTCCGTAGCTAACGCTAACCCACCGCACGACCAATAGATGTATCTCAAACTCGGAAAGTTTTTTTAACGTTTAAATCTTGCAAATTTGTGACTTTAAATCGAGGTAATTTGCGAGTTTGAATTTAGCAAATTTGTGATTTTAAATCTTGCAAATTTGTTACTTTAAATCTAGCAAATTTGTGAGTTTGAAACTCGAAAATTTGTGACTTTAAATCTAGCAAATTTCCGGGTTTGAATCTAGCGTATTTGTGACTTTTAATCTAGCAAATTTGCGAGTTTGAACTCGCAAATTAGCGACTTTGTTTCTCAGAATAATACCCAATCTCTAAAAAAAAATATTTGAACCTGGCCCGATGATTGTCTTCCAGAAGCCTGCGTGGGAAATCTGAGTGCCATCTGCTTGGTGGGAAGCCACACAGGATCAGAACAACAACACAAAAAAGGAAAGCTGACTGCACGGAGACGTCGCAAGCTGGTTTATTGGTCTTTGTGCAGGCTAGCTAGCAGTAACCTTGTGCATATACCCGGCAAGTTGACTTTTATTCCGATAGTTCGACTGGATTTTTATCAATCATGAGGAATACGTCTGTGCATATGCACCTAAAAGCTAGCAACCACTCATTTGACGACAATGAGGTTAAGAACTTGCCGAAAGAACATAGATGGTTTGAATGGGGAGTTGTCATGATCTGGTTGGCGACCAATGGGGGGGCGCTGTCGGCCCCGCCTACACCTGCACAGGTGCTGGTCGTCCCGATCAGATTGGCGACCAGCGGGTAGTGACGTCAGCATCACCCGGGCATCTTGTCGGGGCATTAGCACGCAGCCGCTTTCATTTGGGAGATCTGCTTAAGAGAAGCTGATATAGGACGGGAGGGGGGGGGTACTGGTGAAAAAATGCGTCCAAAAGCTGCCCTGTCGCGACTGGCGTGGGCCTGCCATGGCACAAGGGAATCCGGTGTTGAACCACGGAGACCGAAAGAAGCTTCTTCATTTTAATCACACGACAGCTGTAGCCCCCCTCAACGCCCTCACCCCCCCAGCGATCCCGCCGGGGTTTGCTATATTTAAGCACGGCTTCATTTCTTCTCCCTGTTTTTGGGCTAGTAGCCTTTGTGGGCCGCCGGCCCTTGAAGACATTTTGACGGCAGAGCGCAGACATGACGTTGGGGCGAGGGGGGGGGGGGTCTGAACGCCGATGCCGAGCGAGCCTTTTCAAGACCTTTTCAAGACTTTTCAAGAACTTTTCAAGACCCTTTCAAGACCTTTTCAAGACCCTTTAAGCCTTTTCAATGCATTTTCAAGACCTTTTTAAGACCTTTTTAAGACCTTTTCAAGACCTTTTCAAGACCTTTTCAGGACCCTTTCAAGACCCCTTCTAAACCCTTTCAAGACCCTTTCGAGACACTTTCAAGACCTTTTCAAGACCCTTTCAAGGCCCTTTCAAGATCTTTTCAAGGCCCTTTCAAGACCATTTCAAGACCTTTTCAAGACCCTTTCAAGACCCTTTCAAGACCTTTTATAGACCTTTTAGAACCCTTTCAAGACCATTTCGTGACCTTTTTGAGACATTTCAAGACCTTTTCAAGTACTTTTCAAGACCTTTTCAAAACCCTGTCAAGAGCCTTTCAAGACCTTTTCAAGAACTTTTAAGCCTTTTCAAGACCGTTCAAGACTTTTTCAAGACCTTCTCACGGCCCCTTCACGACCCTTTCAAGACCTTTTCAAGACCCTTTCGAGCCATTTTCAAGACCTCTTCAAGACCTTTTCAGGACCCTCTCAAGACCCTTTCAAGACCTTTTCAGGGCCCCTTCACGACCCTTTCAAGACCTTTTCAAGACACTTTCGAGCCATTTTCAAGACCTCTTCAAGACCTTTTCAGGACCCTCTCAAGACCCTTTCAAGACCTTTTCAAGAGCCTTTTGAGACCTTTTCGAGACTATTTGAATCATATTCATCACTGGATGAGTAACAAGAAAGCATCTTTTCCGAATCCGAAGCCATTGTTTTGATTCTCGAGCAAGGCCAAACGTGTATCTATTTGCTAGCTAGCTAGCTTTCTATCTATTTGAGTTACTTCCGGGATACAGTCGCGAATAGATAGCTACCGAGCCAGGTAGATAGCTAGATAGCAAAACGATAGCTAGCTAGATAGCTAAACAATAGTTAGCTAGATAACTAGCGAGCCAGCTAGACAGCTAATAGATTGCTAATAGATAGAAAATAGATAGGTAGCTCTATAACCCAAATAGAACTGTATAGTGCTTCCATTTTTTGAATGATACTAGTGCAGCGTGTTGTACATACTTGGCAATAAAGAGGATTCTGATTGCGATCTGATTTTGAAAAGGCATTTGGGCTGCTTTGCTTCTTTTGGTGTTGGGGCGGGGGTCTGTTCAGGTTTCCCACTCCCGAATTAACCCCTTTTGCGTCAATCCATTTCTGTGAAAGCCGCGAGAGTGATTGTCGCCTTCCACCAAAGTGATGAGCAGGCGGCACGTGCGTCTGCATAGTAATGGCCACGTAAACGTCAACGTGGGCCGAGTGACGAGAGACGGAGGCCGCCGCCATTGCACTTTTTACCCCAAGGATTTGTCATTTGGGCCTGATTTGATTTAGCGCTCCGCCGGCGGGGGGCTTTCAATCTCGGATCTTTTACGAGGGCTCGGTGGACGAGATGGGAAAGGGGCAATCCGTCATCCGCCTCCCCCCCTCCCCACCTGGCTCGCCACCACCGCCGCCTTGATCGCAGTTAAAATGGCATTGGCCTGTGACGCTATCCAAAAAAGCAACTCTCAAATGATCCCATTGGAATAATAATAATAATAATAATAATAATAATAATAATAATAATAATAATAATAATACAGTAAAGTCTCGTTATATCGATATCGGATATATCGATAGTCCCGGTTATATCGATATTTTTTCGGACTCCCTTGAATATCGATATAACGAGACTTTACTGTAATAATAATAATGGATAACTAATAGATAGCTAGGTAGCTTATAGATAGCATATAGCTAGCTAGCTAGGTAGCCAGCTTGATCGCTAGCTAGAGAACCAGCTAGATAGCTCAAGTGAGCAACATGTAAAAATAATAATAATAATAATAATAATAATAATAATAATAATAATAATAATAATAATAATAACAATACATTCAATTTATAAGCTCTCAAGGTCACTTTTCAGTCACAGGATCAGTTTTTCTGCGGATGAGCAGCGGCAGCCACACGCGCCAGCGTTCACTCAACCCGGAAGTAGATAGTAGTAGATAGAAAGTTAGCTAGCTAACTAATAGATAGCAAATAAATAGCCAACAGATAGATATATATCCAGCTAGATAGCTATATAGTAAGGTAGATAGCTACATAGCTAATAGGTAGCTAGCTAGATAGCTACATGGCTAATAAGTAGCTAGCTACTTAGCTCGGTAATAGATAGCTAGTTATATAGCTAATAGACAGCAAATAATAAAATAATATAAATCATTTTCATTTCTAAGCGGCTTTCAAAACTCTCAAGGTCACTTTACAGTCACAGATACGTTTTTCTGCGGGTGAGCAGTGGCAGCCACACACGCCAGCGTTCACTCAACCCGGAAGTAACACACACACATTAAATTCAGAATTCCCACTTCTAACTCAGGATTCTGACTATTAACTCTGATTTCCGAATTTCAACTCAGAATTCCGATTTTTGACTCAGAAGTCCGAATGGCCACGAACCAATTCCAGCTCGCTGGCCCTTCCAAAATAAAAGCACCGGGCAAAACATTTGGCTTTGACGTGAGCTCAACGGCCGCCCGTTTGCGAGCTGCCAAACGAGGAGGCGTCTCCGCTTTGTTTTTCTTAATAATAATAAGAATAATCAGTTTCATTTCTAAGCACCTTTCAAAACTCTCAAGGTCAATTTTCAGTCACAGGATCAGTTTTTTCTGCGGGTGAGCAGTGGCAGCCACACGCCCCAGCGTTCACTCAACCCCAAAGTAACTCAAATAGATAGAAACCTAGCTCGCTAGCGAATAGATACAGTCACTAATAGATAGCAACCTAGCTAGCTTGATAGCTAGAGAGCTAAATGTGTCATGATCTGGTTGCCGACTAACGGGTGGCGTTGTCGGCCCCGCCTGCACCTGCACAGGTGCTGGTCATCCCGAGCCCTGCCTCGCAGGTGTTAGTCGTTACAATCAGTGACACTTAAAAGGACTCCCGGCACGACTATCCTGTGTCGGGTCATTGTTGTATGCTTTGTATGCAATTGTATCATTGCATGCTGTGCATGTGTTTGTTTAACCTTGGCAGACTTTTACTCTTGGTCTTCTTTTGTTACTTTGTGTTTTTTCTGTTCAGATGATTTTGATGTTTTACATTTTGTTCCTGCTGACTTTATTTTAATACAATTTGTTAAACAACCTCCTGTTCCCTCCTGCCTGCTTTTTGGGATCCGCACCCGCCATCACCAAACTCGCAAACCGTGACAAAATGATAGCTAGCTAGATAGCTATCCAGCCAGCTAAACAGCTAATAGATAACAAATAGATAGCTAGGTAGCTAGCTTGTTCTTCTTTGTTGCCTCCCGAGAGGCGGCGGATGGAAAAAAAGGGAGGGCGCTTTTGTCCGCTTCAACTCCCTTGCCAGTTGCGCCTGATTAGCGCTGCCCTCGCAGCTGCGCTCCTTTCTACCTTAAATGCCTTCAAAGATGCCCAAATACAAAAAATAAAACTCCCCTAGCAGTGAGTCGGTCAGGATGTTGAGCCCTGGCGAAAGCAGAATTATTATTATTATTATTATTATTATTATTATTATTATTATTATTCAATGTCAGACAAGCATGTGCTGCTATCTAGTGGTCACCCTTGCAACTGCACCCAAAAGAAGCCAAAGAAGCCGCCATGACCGCCCTGTGACAATAATAATATTCTTAATAATAATAATAATAATAATAATAATAATACATTTCATTTATAAGTGCCTTTCAAAACTCTCAAGGTCACATTACAGTCACGGGATAAGTCGTTCTGCGGGTGAGCAGGGGCAGCCACACACGCCAGCATTCACTCAACTAGGAAGTAGCTGAAATAGATAGAAAGCTAGCTAGATAGTCAATCAATAGCCAACAGATACCTAACTGGATAGCCAGCTAGC
This sequence comes from Hippocampus bargibanti, assembly GCF_051943395.1. Classification (NCBI taxonomy): domain Eukaryota; kingdom Metazoa; phylum Chordata; class Actinopteri; order Syngnathiformes; family Syngnathidae; genus Hippocampus; species Hippocampus bargibanti. Next base: position 30,120,953 of record NC_142738.1, on the reverse strand, counting down.
TAGCTAGCTAATCGATAGCTACCTAGATAGCGAGCTAGAAAATGACAATATGGCGTCCCTGAGCCGTTTAGGCCATGCAACAAGAACGCTTGCCAAATCTTTTGATTTTCTAGCTTCGCTGATGTCAATGGAAAAGCCAAAAGGAAAAGAAGAAGAAGAAGAAGAAGAAGAAGAAGAAGAACGGCGTCAATGGGATACCACCACAAGGCAGCCACTCCATTGGAAAATGTGTCCAATCACCAACCGGCAAGAAAAAGAAGCAGAAGATATCCAGACGTGAAAAAGTTTTTGTCTGGAGTAAGGAGGAACCTCAGAACATGGGCCCCTGGTCCTTTGTGGCCCTCCGCTTTGAGAAGCAGCTGGCCTCCAAGGTGAGCTTCCTTGTCCTCTCTGGAAAAATCTATTAGCTATATAGCTATCTGGGTGGGTGGCTATCTATTAGCTATCAACTAGCTGGCTAGCTTGCTTTCTCTCTATTTAGCTTTCTATTGGCTATATGTCTATCTAGGTGGCTAGCAATCTGGCTAGCTATCTGTTGGCTATCTATTAGCTATATACTAGCTGGCTGGCCGGCTTTCTATCTATTTAGCTATCTATTCGCTATATAGCTATCTGGGTGGCTGGCTATCTAGGTAGCTATCTATTAGCTATCTACCGACTGGCTAGCTAGTTTACTATCTATTTACTTCCGGGTTGAGTGGCACGTGTGGCTGCCGCTGCTCACCCACAGCAAAAAATGTAGCCTGTGACTGTAAAGTGACATTGAGAGTTTTTGAAAGGCGCTAAAAAATGAAATGGTTTATTATTATTATTATTATTATTATTATTATTAAGATGAAGGTTGAGCTGGCTCCTCCTTCACCAATGACGACGAGATTGCGTCAGAGCGCCTCACGCCGACATCCGCCAGCTGGCTCGCTGCATCAGCACCTCCACGCGGAGCCATTCGCCGCCCAAAGCAAATGCACACTTTTGTTCCAGGTTGAGAACGTCAGCCGACACGTTCTAATCCAATTGACATTCTGCATTCTGCATTCTGGCTCTGTTTATATTTGAAATCTCCAGTTTTTTTTGCCAGTCATGGTCACTTGTTGCCGGGCAGAGTTCAGGTGGGACTCAGTCATGATCAATGGCGGGCCTCCATTCTCCGGAGGCAAGCAAAAAACAACAACAACAAAAGGCCAAATAAATGTTGTGTAAGCCTCTCAATTTACGGGTCGCTCTGCATCCCAACGCTACTACTACTACTACTACTACTACTACTACTACTACTACTACTAATAATAATAATAATAATAATAATAATAATAATAATAATAATAATAATAAAAAAAAAAAAAATAATAATAATAACTTTGCTGCTGTGTTACTTCCGGTTTGAGTAAACGCTGGCTCGAATAGCTGCCGCTGCTCACCCGCACAAAAAAATCCCCTGACTGTAAAGCAGGGGTGTCAAAGTCATTTTTTTGCCGCGGGCCACATTGTAGTTATGGTTTCCTCTCGAGGGCCGTTATGAATTTGGGGAAGCCATTAGAATGTTTAAATCCCTTCAAATATTACATATAGAGCACACAGCAAATTAATGAATAACACGTTTTCAAATCTGAAGTCAAGAATAATGACTTTTATTGTGGTTGACATCCAAAAATATGAAATTTTGGCTCAGATTTTAACAATCATCATGGAATTTAACAAGTGTGATTTGCTTTCGCGGGCCGAAAAAAATGATGTGGCGGGCCGGATTTGGCCCGCGGGCCTTGACTTTGACACCTGTGCTGTAAAGTGTCCTTGAGAGTTTTGAAAGGCACTTAGAAATGAAATGTATTATTATTATTATTATTATTATTATTATTATTATTATTATTATTATTATTATTATTATTATAAAAGCATACTGTGAGTAGCACATGAAACAGTAAAGGGAGACAACAGAGCTTGAACTCAAATAAATAAAAAGCTAGCTAGCTATATAGATAGCCAGCTAGCTAGATAGCCAGATAGCGAGCTAGATAGCTAATAGATAGGACGTCATGTCAGGTCATGGATGGTCACGAGTTGTGGGCGTGACCCAAAGAAGGAGAGCAGACAAAATCAGCTTTCTCCGTAGGGTGTCCGGACTCTCCCTTCGAGATGACGTGAGGAGCTTCTCCTCCACATAAAGAGGAACCAGATGAGGTGGCTCGGGCATCTGATGAAGATGCCTCCTGGATGCCTCCCTGGTGAGGCACTCCGGACATGAAGACCCCGAGGATGACCCAGGACAGACTGGAGAGAGCATGTCACCTAGCTGGCCTGGGAACGCCTCGGGATCTGCCAGGAAGAGCTAGAAGAAGTGGCTGGGGAGATGAAAGTCTGGGCTTCCCCACTGAAGCGGCTTCCGTCGCAAGCCGACCTCGGATAAGCGGCAGAAAATGAATTCATGGATGGAAATTTCGGCTCTCAATCATCAAGTGTGCCACAAGATGGTAGGTCGTTCGTTTGGCGAGTTCAGGACCGGAATTTGGCACCCGGCACATGAGACGAGGGCCCCGTGGGAACTGGCCGCCGGGCCAGAAGGAGATTTGTTCAGCTGGCAACATTTGCCGACATTTGGAGAAATTTGGCGACATTTGGACACATTTGGCAACATTTGGCGATATTTGGAGACATTTGGCGACATTTGGAGACATTTGGAGAAATTTGGAGATATTTGGTGACATTTGGAGAAATTTGGAGACATTTGGAGGAATTTTGAGATATTTTGCGCTATTTGGAGAAATTTGCCGACATTTGGAGAAATTTGAAGACATTTGCCGATATATGGCAACATTTGGTGGCATTTGGCGACATTTTGAGACATTTTGCAACATTTGGAGACATTTTGAGAAATTTGGCGAAATTTGGCGCCATTTGGCGATATTTGGAGACATTTGGCGAAATTTGGCGAAATTTGGAGAAAGTTGGGGACATTTGGAGAAATGTGGCCAAATTTGGAGAAATTTGGCGACATTTGGCAACATTTGGCGATATTTGGAGACATTTGGCGACATTTGGCGACATTTGGAGACATTTGGTGACATTCGGCGTTATTTGGAGAAATTTGGCGACATTTGGAGACATTTGGAGAAATTTGGCGATATTTTGCGCTATTTGGAGAAATTTGCCGACATTTGGCGACATTTGGAGAAATATGAAGATATTTGGCGATATTTGGCAACATTTGGAGACATTTGGAGACATTTGGTGACATTTGGCGTTATTTGGAGACATTTGGAGAAATTTGGCGATATTTTGCGCTATTTGGAGAAATTTGCCGACATTTGGAGAAATGCGAAGACATTTGGCAATATTTGTAGACATTTGGTGACATTTGGCGACATTTTGAGACATTTGGAAACATTTTGAGAAATTTGGCAACATTTGGAGACATTTGTTGACATTTGGCGTAACATTTGGACAAATTTGGAGAAATTTGGCGACATTTGGAGAAATTTTGTGATATTTTGCGCTATTTGGAGAAATTTGCCGACATTTGGCGACATTTGGAGACACTTGGTGACCTTTGGCGACATTTTTAGACATTTTGCGACATTTGGAGACATTTTGAGAAATCTGGCAACATTTGTAGAAATTTGTTGACATTTGATGAAATTTTGCGAAATTTGGAGACATTTGGCGACATTTGGAGGGAGACATTTGGAGAAATTTGTTGACATTTGATGAAATTTTGCGAAATTTGGCGACATTTGGAGACGTTTGGAGACATTTGGCGACATTTGGAGGGAGACATTTGGAGAAATTTGGCAACATTTGGAGAAATTTGGAGACATTTGGCGATATTTGAACACATTTTGAGACGTTTGGAGGCGTTTTGAGAAATTTGGCAACATATGGAGAAATTTGGCGACATTTGGCGCATCCAGAGAAGCCAAGATGGCAGAAGTAACCGACCCTTTTTTTGGCTTTTTTTGGGTTAGAATCTTGGAGCAAATTGCGTGGGGGGAAGCGTCCAAATCAACTGCTAAAAGCTTTGAGGCGCATATCTGCTAAAGAAGATCCATTTGGCTGGAGGACCGGAGGGGGACCTTCGTCTCGGTTTCATTTGGTTTAGTCTCTGCCAAACGGTCGCAACAGCGCTTTATCTGGGCGCGCCAAAGAAGGCTCGGCACGCAACCCCTCGGTGGGAGTCGGGACGGGAGGAGGCGGCGTCGGGACGGCCCACCTACCCCAAGGTGGTCATGGTGACGATGGTGTACCAGAAGGCGGCGGGGATGCTGGTGAACTTGCTGGCGTCGGAGCCCTTCTCGGCGTAGAACATGACGGTGGCGAAGATGATGATGGCCATGGTGAGCGAGAAGAGTAGGAATCCCAGCTCCGAAGCGCAGCTCTTCAGCGTGTAGCCCAGGATGCGCAGGCCCGCCGAGTGGCGGGAGAACTTGAAGATCCGGAAGACGCGGAAGACGCGCAGGGTGACGAAGGCGCCGCTCACCTGCTCCTTGTCGGCCATGACCAGGCCCACGTAGTAGGGCATGATGGCCACCACGTCGATCACACTCATCACGCTGCGCACGAAGCGGTAGCGGCTGGGCGCCGCCGCCAGCCGCAGGAGGTACTCCACCGTGAAGATCATCACGCAGGCCGTGTCCAGGCAGAAGAAAGCCAGGGCGTAGCGCTCGCCGCAGGAGAGCTGGCGTTCGGCGCGCGAGAGCCGGCGCTCGGCGCGTTGAGAGCGACCGGCCGGCGTGCCGCAGGGCACCGTCTCCACCACGTTGGCCATGACCGAGACGGCGATGAAGAAGCCCGTCACGTAGTAGAAGACCAGCGCCAGGGTGCTGGTGTGCGGGTTCTCGAAGGCGCGCCACAGGTACTCGCGGGGGGTCAGCTTGAGCGGTGCGGCGTCTTCCCCGCCGCCGCCGCCGCCGTCCGCCTCCTCGTCGTCCTGCAGCCGCTCAGCGTTCTCCCGCCGCCGGTCCTTGTACTCCTCGTAGCAGCAGTCGCCGATGATCTCCGGGACGATGCCGAAGAAGGCCAGCTCCTCGTCGTAGGCCGCAATGCACTCCTGGCGCGGGTAGTGCAGCTTGCCCGTGCGGTAGAAGTTGAGGATGTGGCGAAAGATGTCCGGGTCGCGGTCAAAAAAGTACTCGCCGCTGCCCTGGTGGAAGAAAAAGTCCTTCTCGCTGCTGCCCAGCAGGGTGTCCGGGTAGCGCTCCAGCGTGCTCCTCCAGGTCTGGAAGCGGGTGCCGCTCACGTTGAGCAGGAGCGGGGCGTCGCGCCCCGCGTGCCGGTCGCGGGGGGGCGCCGGCATGGGGGCGCCCGCCACCGGCATCCAGCCGACGGCCGCCGCCCGGGCGAAGGGGAGCCACGCCGCCACGCCTGCCGCCATGCCGACCCTGCACGCACGTGCGCGCGCGTTAGCGCAGTGTGGCCAACGGCGGCGGTCCGACCCTCAAAGTAAGCGGCGCCGTGCGACCGCCGGACTCACCTCGGCGTCAACCGCCCGCCTCCAAGGAAAAGGCTTTAATCCGATCCTCGCGGGAGACCGCTTGCCGTATCGCCCGCCATCTCTCCTCACCGTGGACACGCGGGCGGACGCCCGCGCAGGCGCAGGCTTCGCCCTCCAGATAAAACGGCACAATAACGTGGCATCAACAAGTAAGCTGCGCTTTGCCTGTGCGCGCTGCTCCCGTGTCCTTTTGGCTCCCTTTCCCCCGCGACCGCGCCAAGGGCCGCTCTCGCCAATCCCGCCTCTGCTTTATCCTTGCGGTTTCTCCTCAATCAAGTCGCGTTCTTTGGCTTCTACCGCAAGAAGACCCTCCCCTTCTCTTCGCTTCACGTCGCTCTCTCTCTCCAACGGGAGGAGAGAGAGAGAGAGAGAGAGATGGGGGAGGGGGGCTGTCCAGAAATTCCTCCACTGCCTCCCAGCCAAGAGAACTCATCACGGCACGACCAAAAGCCTGCGGGGAAAGGGGCGGGGGTCTCTGGCGCAATAATAATAATATTATAATAATACATTTCATTTCTAAGCGCCTTTCAAAACTCTCATGGTCACTTTACAGTGACAGGATCAGTTTTTCTGTGGGGGTGAGCAGCGGCAGCCACACGCGCCGGCGTTCACTCAACGCTGAAGTAACTCAAGTAGATGGAAAGCTAGCTAGCTAGATTGCTAATGGATAGCAAATGAATAGCTAATAGATAGCCAGATAGCCAACAGCTAGCCAACTAGACAGCTTATAGCCAGCCAGCTAGACAGCTAATAGCTAGCTAGCTAATTGATAGTAAATAAATAGTTAAGAGATAGCCAGATAGCCAACAGTTAGCCAGCTGGCCAGTTAGACAGCTTACAGCCAGGTAGACAGCTAATAGCTAGCTAGCTAATGGATATCTAATAGATAGCCAGGTAGCCAACAGCCAGCCAGCTAACAGTCAGCCAGCTAGACAGCTTATAGCCAGTCAGCTAGACAGCTAATAGCTAGCTAGCTAATTGATAGTAAATAAATAGTTAAGAGATAGCCAGATAGCCAACAGCGAGACAGCTTACAGCCAGCTAGACAGCTAATAGCTAGCTAGCTAATGGATAGCTAATAAATATCTAATAGATAGCCAGGTAGCCAACAGGCAGCCAGCTAACAGTCAGCCAGCTAGACAGCTTATAGCCAGTCAGCTAGACAGCTAATAGCTAGCTAGCTAATTGATAGTAAATAAATAGTTAAGAGATAGCCAGATAGCCAGATAGCCAACAGCGAGACAGCTTACAGCCAGCTAGACAGCTAATAGCTAGCTAGCTAATGGATAGCTAATAAATATCTAATAGATAGCCAGGTAGCCAACAGGCAGCCAGCTAACAGTCAGCCAGCTAGACAGCTAAAAGCTAGTCAGCCAGCTAATGGATAGCTAATAATTAGCTAATAGATAGCAGATTCTGTAGGAGAGTGACATATGCTACAATAGCCAACAGCCATCGGAGCTAACAGCTAGCCACCTAGACAGCTAATAGCTATCCAGTCAGATAGCCAAAAATCTATATTTTTTCACACAACTTCAGAAGTACTTCTATCGATTTACGTGTCCAGTGTTTGTCTGAAATATTGAAATATGCATTTTGGATTAACCGGCGACCAGTCTTTACTTGAGTGACGGCGTCCATCAAAGCGTATTTCTGCCGCATTTTTTGCGTTTCCTTCTTGTTTTCGATCTGCATTTGGAACCGCCATCAACGCCGATCGATGGGGTCTGGCGTTCGATGCGGCCCGACGGATTTACACGCTTGACAAAGGTCAACGGGACGTTGAGACGGCGCCGCTCGCCCGCCTGACATTTTGCCAAATAAGAAACATCGACAGTGTTTCCGGCATCCCCGAGCGGCAGTGTTGAGGGATGGTGACAGCGACGCCGTCCCGCGGGACCCTTCTTGACGCCAGGCTTCGTCCGACCTTGAGAAAATCTCCCCTCCATTAAAACAGGATCAAAAGCAATGCTTCTCTGGTCTTTTCTGACCCAAAATGGCCACTTGTGCCGACCACCGCAAACGGCGGCCATTTTGGGAAGCGTCTCTGTGATGATTGAAATTCTGGAACGGAACTTGTCCTCATCGCTCGAAACGAGTCATGCGCACGCTTGACGATCGTCCATCAGTCGTCTCCAGTTGCTCCAAAATGCTGCCGCTCGCCTCTTGACCGGTTACCCTGATACCAGCCTTCGCTGGCCCCCCACTTTTTTGGAAGAGGATCCTCCGGTTGGCTTCCCTGTCTGCGGTCTTTGATTTTGGACGGCGCGTGGGACTCCATTTAGAGTTGGACTGGCGGCCATCTTTGTTATTCATTGGTGCTTTTATTCGGTACCAAAGAATAGAAGTAAACACATACAATGACCCGACAATGAATGGTCCTGCCGGGAGTCCTTGTAACTGCCACCGATTGGAACGACCAACATCTGTGCAGGTGTAGCCGGGGCCGACAGCGCCACCCGTTGGTCTCCAACCAGATCAGGACAATTGTTATCTATCTATAGATCTATGTTGTGTGTGAATGAGAGGGATCCAAGTGCAAGAGTGATGGTACAGGGAGAAGAGATAAAGAAGGTGGATGATTTTAAGTACTTGGGGTCAACGGTCCAGAGCAATGGAGAGTGGAAAAGAGGTGAAGAAGCGTGTCCAGGCAGGCTGGAGAAAAATGTCAGGTGTGATGTGTGATAGAAGGCTTTCAGCTAGGACCGTGGTGAGACCAGCCATGATGTTTGGACTGGAGACAGTGCCGCTGAAGAAAAGACAGGAAGCAGAGATGGAGGTAGCAGAGCTGAAGATGTTGAGGTTTTCTTTGGGAGTGACCAGGTTGGATAGGATCAGGAAGGAGTACATTAGAGGTAGAACTCATATTAGATGCTTTGGAGAGAAAGGTGAAATCTGTTCTTCTCTTGGGTCAGTTCTTCAACTAGTTCTAATAGTCAGAGAGGCCAGACTGAGATGGTTTGGACATGTCCAGAGGACACAGAGTGACTACATCGGGAGAAGGATGCTGAGTCTTGAACTGCCAGGCAGGAGACCGAGAGGAAGACCGAAGAGGAGGTTTATGGATGTGGTCAATAGAGGACATGAAGGTAGCTGGTGTGAGAGAAGAGGATGCACAAAAGCGGGATTGTCACATCGTCGTCGCCGTCAGGAGCGTGCCCCTCCCCTCCTGTGTCCTCCTACGCTGCGCAGGTCATCCAAATCCAAATAATAATACATTTCATTTGTAAGCGCCTTTCAAAACTCTCAAGGTCACTTTACAGTCACAGGATCAGTTTGTCTGAGTGAGCAGCGGCAGCCACACGCGCCAGCGTTCACTCAACCCAGAAGTAACTCAAATAGATAGAAATCTAGGTAGCTAGCTACTAGATAGCTTATAGATAGACAGCCAGCTACATAGCTAAAAATAGCCAATGGATAGCAAGCTAAGTAGCTAGCGAGCTAATAGATAGCTAACCAGCAAGCCAGCTAATAGATAGCTAACAGCTGGCTGGCTGGCTGTCTCTTAGCTATCTATCCAGCTGGCTATCTATCTGTTGGGTATCTGGTAGCTAGCTGCTCGGCTGGCGATCTATTGGCATTTAGCGATGGATCGCTCCGTTTTGCCAAGCGAGATGTCATCCGCCTGCTGGGCCGCCAAATTATGTTCGTTGACTTGATGGAGCGCAATCAGCCAAAGTCTTTTGCGATTAGATGGTGTGACGGACGCCACACAATTTGGAAAGCGGCTCGTGAAGTGTGCTTAACGTGCTTAGCGTGCGCTAGCAAAAACGCGCACTTGAGCGGCTACCAGCTGTGCCTTCAGCACGCACCCAAAACCTTTATTTGTATTGCGCCGATTGGAAAACATCCTCCGAATAACCAATAATTATGCAGATTGCTGCTTCATGTCACAAAGAGGGTACAGCAAGTGCTGAAAAATGAATGACTCTCTGTGTCTTTGTGTTGTCATATTTGTTATTAGTTTTTTTGTCCTTTTAATATTAATAATCCATTTCATTTCTAAGCGCCTCTCAAGATCACTTGGAAGTCACAGGGTAAGTTTTTTTGTGGGTTAGCTGTGGCAGCCACACGCGCCAGCGTTCACTCAACCCGGAAGTAACTCAAATAGATAGAATGCTAGCTAGTTCATGAATAGCCAGCTAGCCAGCTATCTAAATAACTAACAGATAGCCAGCCAGATAGCTAGCTAGCCAGCCAGATAGCTAATAGATAGACAGCTAGTCAGCTAGCTATATAACAAACAGATATCCAACCAGATAGCTAGCCAGCCAGCTAGCTACTTTACAGTCATAGGTTTTTTGTGGGTTAGCAGTAAGTAAAAAAGTAAAAAGAATAATGACTGTTATTGTGGTTTACATTCGACAGTTTGAAGTTTTGGTTCGGACTTGAGCAAGCATCATGAAATTTCACAAGTTTGGTTTGCTGTGGCGGGCCGAATAAAATGACATGGCGGGCCAGATTTGGCCCCCAAGCCTTGATTTGGAGACCTGTGATTTAGATTAGCATAATCTAAGTATAATAGTATTTAGGGTGGCTTTTGACATTTCCTTCCACAGTCTAACAAAACTAACGAACTGTTTAGCTCAATGTTTACTTGAGCTAAAAACATCGGCGCTCATCACCAAAATCGGATCGACTGACATGACGATCTTGCCGATCCATCGGATTATTACGTCACTTTTGACTTCAAAATGGCGCCGCGAGAGTGGCTGCTTTTCCAGCAGCTCTTGTATGGTGTATTTTCGACTTGTTTCTTTCCATTCCTCTTCCTGTCATCACTTTGCTGCTGTCAAATGTCCATTTGTCCACTGCCAGACTAATTGATTGGGTCGGGCGGTGCGATGCTAAAGTCCTGCTAGCATGATCCGCTTCACATGCGCCCCTCCGACGGAGGTTTGTTGTCACGTGAAAAGTGGGGGCGGGGATGAATCATTGTGGGAGGCGGGAGGGGTCACGTCAGCCACTTAGCTGGACGCCACGCCAGGACGAAGGCCCCACTCGGTGGGCACTCATCCCGCTCTCTCCTTTGCCAAACGGCCGTGAATTCACGACCGTAGCGGCAGCACCACCTTGCCAAGGTCTTTGGCGGTTGCTTGGCAACAGCCGCCATCCCACCCTGGACGAGCGGGAAGCCCCGCTGCACTCTTCAAATGCTGCTTTGCGCTTCCTTTTGGTGCACTTTGGCCTTGTTGCTAAGCTAACACGGGGCCTTCTTAGCGCAGTGTGTGGGCCACCTCCATCTTTGGAACACCCGTCGTTCGCCAAATCTGGAGCTCTCCTTCGACCGTGGCTGGCAAAAGCGGCACTTGAAATAAACCGGCACGGATTAATAATAATAATAATAATAATAATAATAATAATAATAATAATAATAATAATAATAATAATAATAATAATAATAATAATAATAATCTTTCATTTCTAAGCGCCTTTCAAAACTCTCAAGTTCACTTTACAGTCCAGGATCAGTCTTTTTGTGGGTGAGCAGCGGCAGACACACGCGCCAGCGTTCACGCAACCCGGAATAACTCAAATAGATAGAAACCTAGCTAGCTAGCTAATAGATAGCCAGATTGCTAATAGATAGCCAGCCAGCTAGCTGGACAGCTAATATAGCAAATCGATAGCCAGCTAGGTTATTTATTATTATTTAGAAGCCTTAGATTCTCTTCTTTCATCAGAAAAAAAGAGTTAATTCCTAAATGATATGGGTCTGGAGTTATCTGAGATTGAAATGAGGTCGAGTGTCAAAAATACAATGCAATACACCCATATTGTTTTTTTATAGCGCTTTAACAACAGCTGAAGCTGGAACAAAGTACTAACATGGACAAAAGGGAAATGCTGCCCCTTGTGGAAAAGAAAAAACATTGCCAGAGGCCATGGCCAGCACCTTATCGGCACCCAAATAAGAAAAAAACCCGAACTCATTCGGGATTGGCGCTCAACAAATCAAAGTTAGTGACTTTGACTTGGCCAGCTCCTAGCATGTGTGTAATGTGTGTGTGTGTGTGTGTGTGTGTGTGTGTGTGTCTGTGTCTGTGAAGTGTGTGCATGTCCTATGATAATAATAATAATAATAATATTAATAATAATAATAATAATAATAATAATACATTTCATTTATCAGTGCCTTTAAAAACTGTCAAGGTCCCTTTACAGTCACAAGATCAGTTTTTCTGTGGGTGAGCAGCGGCAGCCACACGCGCCAGCATTCACTCAACCGGGAATAACTCAAATAGCTCAAGTTAGCTACCTAACTAATAGATAGCCAGCTAGCTAGTTAGTTAAACAGCTAATAGCTAGCAAATAGATAGCTAGCTAGGTAGCCAGCAAAGGTGACCCCGTTCAACCGGGAATAACTCAAATAGATCAACTAGCTAGCTAATAGATAACTAATACATGGCTAGCTAGTTAGTTAGACAGCTAATAGATAGCAAATAGATAGCTAGCTAGGTAGCCAGCAACGGTGAATGATGGAATGTGTGTACTATGTACACGGTGAGTGAGTACGTCAAGATAACGATGGCGGCGGAAAAGCGCTACGTGGCTAGCGCCGCCGTGAATGAGGCGATAACCCGAGGTGGGAGGGGGGGGGGTCGCCGGCTTTGAATCCGCTTTGACGTTGAGTCTTATCTGATGCTTTCCCACACGCGCCAAAGCTCTCGTGTGCGGGGAGCCCATTTCTGAATTACCCCGACAATCCCTGATACGGCGCCCCCCCCCACCCCGCAAAAGACAGAAAATCATTTTACAGCTCAGCAGATAAGTGGCCCCCCTTCTTCTACTATTATTATTATTATTATTATTATTATTATTATTATTATTATTATTATTATTATTATTATTATTAATTAGTGACATGAGTCTATCAGCTATCTACTGGCTATATTTTAGTTATATAGCTATCTAAGTGGCTAGCTATGTAGCTAGCTATCTGTTGGCTATCTATTTGCTATCTACTAGCTGGCTCGCTAGCTTTCTATCTGTGTATTTAATAGTGACATTCAGTGTATTAGATAACTAACTATCTAACTAGCTATCTGGCTATATTTTAGTTATATGGCTATTAAAGTGGCTAGCTATCTCGCTAGCTATCTACTAGCTGGCTCATTAGCTTTCTATCTGTGTATTTAATAGTGACATTCAGTGTATTAGATAACTAACTATCTAACTAGCTATCTGGCTATATTTTAGTTATATGGCTATTAAAGTGGCTAGCTATCTCGCTAGCTATCTACTAGCTGGCTCATTAGCTTTCTATCTGTGTATTTAATACTGACATTCAGTGTATTAGATAACTAACTATCTAACTAGCTATCTGGCTATATTTTAGTTATATGGCTATTAAAGTGGCTAGCTATCTCGCTAGCTATCTGTTGGCTATCTATTTGCTATCTACTAGCTGGCTCATTAGCTTTCTATCTGTGTATTTAATAGTGACATTCAGTGTATTGATAACTAACTATCTAACTAGCTATCTGGCTATATTTTAGTTATATGGCTATTTAAGTGGCTAGCTATCTCGCTAGCTATCTGTTGGCTATCTATTTGCTATCTACTAGCTGGCTCGCTAGCTTTCTATCTGTGTATTTAATAGTGACATTCAGTGCATTAGATAACTATCTAGCTAGCTATTAGCTATATCTGTGTTTTTGTGTTGTCTGTGTTGTCATATTATTTGTTATTTAGTTTTTTTAACTTCTAAATGGCGCCGCAAGAGCGGCTGCCTTTCCAGCAGCTCCTGTATTTTGTTTTTCTATGTCTTTCTCTCCTTTCCGCTTCCTTTCATAACTTCGCTGCTGTGTTACTTCCAACTAGAGTGAACGCTGGCGCGAATGGCTACCGCTGCTCACCCGCACAAAAAAAGTTCTTATCCTGTGACTGTAAAGTATCCTTGAGAGTTTTGAAAGGTGCTTAGAAATTAAATGTACTATTATTATTATTATTATTATTATTATTATTATTATTATTATTATTATTATTATTATTATTATTATCTAGGTGGATAGCTAGCTAGCTATTTGTTGGCTATCTATTAACTATCTACTTGCTGGTTAGCTAGCTTTCTATCTATTTACTTCCAGGTTGAGTGAACGCTGGACCGTGTGGCTGCCGCTGCTCACCCACAGAAAACTTATCCTGGGCCTTATCCTTAAACTTATCCTTGAGAGTTTTGAAAGGCGCTTAGAAATGAAATGGATTATTGTGATTATTATTATTCAAATCGAGCGGCGCCCGCGGCCGCCCGCTTTTAAGACGCAAAGCGCGGCTCGGCTTTGCCCACCGCGCCCGCCGCTGTGTCTTTTCAAGCGAGAGAAGTCACTTTGAAATCCTCGCCGCTATTAATAAAGCTGCCTGCCGCATTAAATCGCAATGCCTTCTTTTTTTCACACGTGTGTCATGCGTGCGCTTTGTTGGGCGCGGGGGAAAGAAGTGCCGGAGGGCCGTGCACGTGCCGCCACGCACCGCCGCCTTCGGAGCGCCGATGCCGTCAATGAAGGATGAGACGCGGACACCAATTCAAACCAACTCGTGCGGGCGCGCTTTTTGTTTTGGGCCACAAAATGTCCGTCATAGAAATCAATCTGCTATCTATAAGCGAGCTAGCTGGCTACCTAGCTATCCATCTATTTGCTATCTATTAGCTAGCTAGCTGGCTACCTAGCTAGCTATATATTTGCTATCTTTAAGCTAGCTAGCTATCTATTAGTTATCTATTAGCTAGCTGGCTAAATTTCTATCTATTTGAGTTACTTTCGGATTGAGAGAACGCTGGCGCGTGTGGCTGCCGCTGCTCCCCCACAGAAATATTGATCTGGTGACTGTAAGAGAGTTTTGAAAGGCGCTTAGAAATCCAATGTATTATTATTATTATTATTATTATTATTATTATTATTATTATTATTATTATTATTATTATTAGTAGTAGTAGTAGTAGTAGTAGTAGTAGTAGTAGTAGTAGTAGTAGTAGTAGTAGGCTTTTTACATTATGTTGCTCACTTGAGCTATCTAGCTAGTAATCTGGCTAGCGATCTAGCTGGCTACCTAGCTAGCCAGCAATATATTTGCTATCTATTAGCTAGCTAGCTGGCTACCTAGCTAGCTATATATTTGCTATCTATTAGTTATCTATTAGCTAGCTAGCTAAATTTATTTCAGTTACTTTCGGGTTGAGAGAACGCTGGCGCGTGTGGCTGCCGCTGCTCCCCCACAGAAATATTGATCCGGTGACTGTAAAGTGACCTTGAGAGTTTTGAAAGGCGCTTAGAAATCCAATGTATTATTATTATTATTATTATTAGTAGTAGTAGTAGTAGTAGTAGTAGTAGTAGTAGTAATAGTAGTAGTAGTAATAGTAGTAGTATTCCTGGTCTTTTTACATTATGTTGCTCACTTGAGCTATCTAGCTAGTTATCTGACTATATGGCTAGCGATCTAGCTGGCTACCTAGCTAGCCAGCAATATATTTGCTACATATAAGCCAGCTAGCTATCTATTAGTTATCTATTAGCTAGCTATCTAAATTTCTATCTATTTGAGTTACTTTCGGGTTGAGAGAACGCTGGCGCGTGTGGCTGCCCCTGCTCCCCCACAGAAAAACTGATCCTGTGACTGTAAAGTGACCTTGAGAGTAGTAATAGTAGTATTCCTGGGCTTTTTACATTATGTTGCTCACTTGAGCTATCTAGCTGGTTATCTGGCTAGCGATCTAGCTGGCTACCTAGCAAGCTGTCTATTAGCCAGCTAGCTGGCTATTAGTTATCTATTAGTTAGCTAGCTAACTTTCTATCTATTCAAGTTGCTTCCGGGTTGAGTGAACGCCTGGTCGCATGTCAGGAAAAATGGCAACGGTGCCGACGTGGAATCCAAAGTGAAGCGTGGCGACGCGCCAAGCATCTCGCCCGCAGGCTGCAAAATGGAAGCTGCTAGTGGATTCCAGCGCTTTTATGTCTGCTTTATGGTATGCGACCGTCCAATCAAAGCTCCAATTAGGGGAAAGGGAAAAAAAAAAGGGGGGGGGGGGCGTGCCAGGAAATTGTTGTCTATGTTTACAAGAGTGCAAACGCTGAGCCGTCGCATTGCGGCCTTCTTTTTTTTGCCGCGGTGGCGGCCATTACAGCAAGGGTGGCCAAGCAAGTCACTCACGTTGTCTTGACGGTTTCCCCTGGGGGAGGGCGTTATGAATAATAATAATAATAATAATAATAATAATAATAATAATAATAATAATAATAATAATAATAATACATTTAATTTCTAAGCGCCTTTCAAAACTCTCAAAGTCACTTTTCAGTCACAGGATCAGTTTTTCTGTGGGTGAGCAGCGACAGCCACAAGCGCCAGCGTTCTCTCAATCCGAAAGTAACTCAAATAGATAGAAATTTAGCTAGCTAGCTAATAGATAACTTAGGGAGTGGTCCTCTGCTCCCCCCCAGAATTTGAGAATTTGTTTAGTTTCCCCAATATAATGTATGGAATAAACTACATTACTTTGTTTTTCATTTGGTAGCCTATCTTTTGGATGCACTAATTTTGCCTTAGAGTGTTTATCGGTTTGAAATAAGTAGGAATTTTGTGATGCCAAAGGACTCTGTAGTTTTTCAGAAACTCCTGCAATGTAAGGTACTGCTACTCCTCTCCTTTTTGTATCTTCAGAATTTTTGGTTTCATTCCCTATTGTTTCTTTCTGACATTTGTTGAATGATCACTGAGTGTACCCACACTTTGTGAGTGCTCTCCTGATATGTTTTGACTCCTTTTCTCTACCTTCAGTGCTAGTTGGTATTAGTTTAGCCCTATGCTGGAGGGTTCTGATTACTCCTAGTTTGTGTAGTAGAGGGTGGTTAGAATCGAAAAGTAAGTATTGGTCAGTGTGTGTAACCTTCCTAAAGACTTCTGTTTTTAGCGCTCTGTCCTCTTTTATAATTACTTTACAATCCAAAAAGGCTAGTTGGTTCACTTTTATGTCCTCGCGAGTAAATTTAATGTTGATCTCTACCAAGTTGAGGTGATCTGTGAAGGATTGAATTTCTTGTTTCTTAATTATGACAAAAGTATCGTCCACATATCTAAACCAGTGTCTTGGTTTTGTCCCTGGGAAGGATGTGTTTCTCCATCTCTTCCATGTCAACATTAACGCCTCTGCCTCGGCTCTAGTGCTAGCCGCGCCGCTGCCGGTAGACACTCCCCCCTTCGGTGCCATCACACGGTCGATTGCTGTGCGAGAGTGAGATGCTGGCTGCCTGGCCAAAATTGTCCGACGCGTTGCCCGGCTGCTAGAACGTTGCGGTGCCAGGCGTAGAATAAAAATTTAAAAATAGGGTCTGGCGGTCGTGGTCGTAAGTTGGGCCGGTCGTAAGTCGGATGTTACCTGTACTCCCTTCCGCCCTGGTTTCAGTCTCTTACTCCAGGATGACAGTTGAACTGGCTGGCTCTGTTCGCATCAAATTCTGCGGCCTTACAGTCGCAAGCAAGCATTCCACAAGATGAAACTTTGAAACATGCTGACCTCCACACTGTCTATTATCTATCAAATGGGCCAGATTTGACCCCCGGGCCTTGACTTGGACACCTGTAAGTTCGAGGAAGACTGCGGCGGAAATGATAAATGGACGAGCCCTGCTGCGGAAGCCTCTGGGGCACCAACGCAGTGTCTGAAACAGCGTCTGCGTGACGCCCGGGGCGTGCAACTTTTCTGTCGGGCGTACAACTTACAAAACGTCTCCGCCCGGGTGGCCGACAACTTCTTCAAGAAAAAAAAAAACGATGTATTTTTTTTCAAATCAAACGTTTGAACGAAGATTTCGAAATCAGAATAATTGATTCCCAATTCGAAATCTTCATTCGGTTTGGACATTTCTGAATTTCGGATCGTTTGGCAATTTGCATACTCAGCACGGCAGCCAATCAGAAGCCTGCTTCGTACTTTCGTCTTTCCCGAGCGTTATAAGGTCATGCATTTGCATATCATTTTCCAAAGTAGATGCACAGAACCTCAGCCCCAGAAGAAAGATTCAAAAGAAGCTAACAAAATTGATGACGCTACAAAACGTAAACGTACATTATCACGTGACTGTAAAGTGTACTTGAGAGTTTTGAAAGGCGCTTAGAAATTGTCACGATCTGGTTGGTGACCAAAGGGTGGCGCTGTCTGCCCCGCCTGCACCATCACAGGTGTTGGTCGGTCCAATCGGTGGCAGTTAAAAGCACTCCCGGCATGACCATCCCATCTAAAAAATCAAAGTCATCTGAACAGAAAGGTACAAAGTATCAAAGAAAACCATGAGTAAAAATCTGCTAAGATGAAACAAACCTGGCAGGGTGAAGCAAACACATTCAATGACCCGACACGGAATGGTCGTGCCGGGAGTCCTTTTAACTGCCACTGATTGGAACGATCAGCACCTGTGCAGGTGCAGGCGGGGCCGACAGCGCCACCCGTTGGTCGTCAACCAGATCGTGACAGAGACAAGCACTGAGAAATCCACGCTGAGGCTGCCGTCATATACACAGGTGAAAAGCAAAACGTCAAGGAGGGCGACACGGACAAACGAGGGGGGGGGTGGCTCTAGACTACATTGTCACGTGAGAGATGAGAGGATTAGAATGAGTTAATGAGCCGCACCTGGGAGGGGATGACAACAAACAACAATGTCACAAAGCCCCGCCCCCAATATCCCAGCACTGTAGTGATGGGAATTCCGGCTCTTTTCAGAGAGCCGCTTCTTTTGGCTCGGCTCACTAAAAAGATCCGGCTCTTTCGGCCTCCAAATGACCCTCCTCAGTTTTTTTTTGTTGCTTAAATTAATTAACTACCAAACATTATGTAAAATTATGTAAAAAAAGGAATTACTCATGTAAAAAATACAGTATATCAAATATTTTTATTTGTATAGCTTTATTTATAAATCTTTTGTGTCCCAAATCGCTCCTCGTTTTTTTGTTGCTTATATTAATTAACTCCCAAAAATCATGTAAAATTATGTGAAAAACGAATTGCTCATGTAAAAAAATACACTATATCAAATATTTTTATTTTTAAGGCTATATTTATATTTGGACTAGTGATGGGAATTCCGGCACTTTTCAGAGAGCCGGTTCTTTTGGCTCAGATGACTAAAAAGATCCGGCTCTTTTGGCTGCCAAACGGCTCCTCAGTTTTTTTGTTGCTTAAATTAATTAACGACCAAAAATTATGTAAAATTATGTGAAAAGCAAATTACTCAAGTAAAAGATGCACTATATCAAATATTTTTATTTTTATGGCTTTATTTATATATGCACTAGTGATGGGAATTCTGGCTCTTTTCAGAGAGCCGGTTCTTTTGGCTCAGCTCACTAAAAAGATCCGGCTCTTTTGGCTGCCAAACGGCTCCTCAGTTTTTTTTTTTGTTGCTTAAATTAATTAACGACCAAAAATTATGTGAAAAGCAAATTACTCAAGTAAAAGATGCACTATATCAAATATTTTTATGGCCTGATTTATATGTGCACTAGTGATGGGAATTCTGGCTCTTTTCAGAGAGCCGGTTCTTTTGTCTCGGCTCACTAAAATGTTCCGACTCATTTAGCTCCCAAATGGCTCCTCAGTTTTTTTCTTGCTTAAATTAACTAAATAACATTAACTATAAA
Organism: Hippocampus bargibanti; assembly: GCF_051943395.1. Lineage (NCBI taxonomy): Eukaryota > Metazoa > Chordata > Actinopteri > Syngnathiformes > Syngnathidae > Hippocampus > Hippocampus bargibanti. The sequence goes on along the minus strand of NC_142738.1, from coordinate 30,101,833 downwards.
TAACAATAATAATAATAATAATAATAATAATAATAATAATAATAATAATAATACATTTCATTTACGAACGCCTTTCAAAACTCTCAAGGTCACTTTACAGTCACAGGATCACTTTTCCTGTGGGTGAGCAGCGGCAGCCACATGCGCCAGCGTTCACTCAGTCGTAATGAGTAATCAGTAACTCAAAATAGAGAAAGCTCAAATAGATAGAAAGTTAGCTAGCTAGTTAATAGATAACTAATCGATAGCTTGCTAGCTAGCTAGATAGCTAATATATAGCAAATAGATAGCTAGGTAGGTAGCAAGCTAGATAGCTATCTAGATAGCCAGATAATTAGCTAGCTAGCTAGGTAGCTAGGTAGGCAGCCAGATAGCTAGCTAGATAGCCAGCTAGATAGCCAGACAGCCAGATAGCTCAAGTGATGGTCCATACCCACACCTCATGATGACTAACTACCTTTTTTTGGGTGGCGGGTGTTAATGGCTAGGAAGAAGAAGCTGTTGCCCGAGGGGAGTCGCTGGAAAAGGTGGTGGGCAGGGTGCGGAGGGTCCAGTAGGATTTTTCCCGCGCTCTTGTCTTGATGCTTGAATTGTGCATGTTCTTGAGAGTGGGTAGGGCGCTGCCAATGATTTTGTTTCTAAATGTCCGTTGAAATTCGGATTTTGTCCGTTTTTGCCACATTTCAGCCATTGAGCTGGAGCGTCACGGCCGTCACGCCGCTAATAAGAGCATCATGCTAAGCCGCTTGCTCGCTTGGATTGTGCTAATGAGGCCTATGATGCTCCAAATCCATTTGGAGGATGATTCCCATCCTTGTCACGCTCAACAAGTGGAAAAGGAAAAAAAAGCACCACGCTACATCTTTTGGCGTCCCCCCGATGTCCTTCCTGGTTTTTTTACATTATGTTGCTCACTTGAGCTATCTAGCTAGCGATCTTACAGGCTATCTGGCTATCTAGCTAATGATCTAGCTGGCTACCTAGCTAGCTATATATTTGCTATCTATCAGTTAGCTAACTGGCTATCTAGCTATCTATCTATCTATATTAGTTATCTATTAGCTAGCTAGCTAACTTTCTATCTATTTGAGTTACTTCCGGGTTGAGTGAACGCTGGCGCGTGTGGCTGCCGCTGCCCACCCACAGAAAAACTGATCCTGTGACTGTAACGTGACCATGAGAGTTTTGAAAGGTGCTTAGAAATAAAATGGATTTTTATGATTATGATGATGATGATGATTATTATTACTATTATTATTATTATTCCTGATATGTTTACCTTATGTTGCTTACTTGAGCTATCGAGCTGGTTATCTGGCCATGTAGCTAGCGATCTAGCTAGCTATTTATTTGCTATCTATTAGCTAGCTAGCAGGCTATTTAGCTAGCTATATATTTGCAATCTATAAGCTAGCTAGCTAGCTATTGACTAGCAATTAGCTAGCTAGCTAACTTTCAATGTATTTGAGTTATTCGGGGTTGAGTGAACGCTGGCGGACGTGGAAGTGACCTTGAGAGTTTTGAAAGACACTTATAAATGAAATGAAATGCATCCAAGTGATTTTTCAATGCCCGATCCCTAAAAAGATAACAAAGCGCTTGTTCAACACTCAAAGTCTGCCCCCCACGTGACCCAAGTGCCCCTCACCCAGTTCCTCCCCCTCTTCGCTCGCCAACTTCCCAGTGGACACCGTATCTCATGCATATTTCACATGGGTGACACCACACACACACACACACACACGCACACACACATTCATGTTTCAATGGTTTTGTGAGGTCCGGATAACTCCAGATAGATAAGTTTAGAGAAGAACTAGTGTTACATTTGAACACTAAATGACACCCCATTTCCCACTTCAACTTCTTTAAAAACAAAAGAATAAAAAGTGGACTTGAAACTGAAATAACAGCCGGAGTGAGGTTTATGAATGAGTACATTTAAAGTCCTCACCCCTGTAGTGAATTCGGTTAAAATATTGTTTTACTTTTTGTGGGATGAACTTTTTCCTCTCATTTACCACACACACACACACACACACACACACACACACACACACACACACACACACACACACACACACACACACACACACACACACACACATAAACACACATAGTGAGTAAAACGTGTATGTATAAAAGACAAATGAAAATACACACCCAAAAAAATCATTTTGGGTGAATTTGTGAGGACCTCTCTGAAACTTTAACAGCTGCATATATAGACTATCTATCTATCTATCTATCTATCTATCTATCTATCTATCTATCTATCTATCTATCTATCTATCTATCTATCTATCTATCTATCTATCTATTAGCTATCTGTTAACTAGCTATCTAGCTGACTAGCCGTTATCTATCTATCTATCTATCTATCTATCTATCTATCTATCTATCTATCTATCTATCTATTAGCTATCTGTTAACTAGCTATCTAGCTGACTAGCCGTTAGCTATATGGCTATCTATCTATCTATCTATCTATCTATCTATCTATCTATCTATCTATCTATCTATCTATCTATCTATCTATCTATCTATCTATCTATCTATCTATCTATCTATCTATCTATCTATCCTCACTTGTCAAAAATGTCCTCACTACGTATGGTATAAAATGTTAGTGGTCCTCACTAGTCATACAAACACACACACAGACACACATCGACACGAGTGATGTGTCATTCGCGAACGAGCCGGTTCTTAGAGCCGGATATCTGAAGTGAACGAAGACAACTGATTCCTAACAAGGAGCCGGAAATGGGAGCCGACTTTTTTTTTTGGCCTTTATTCCCCGCCCCCAGTCTTCGGTTAAAGCTGCACGCGATTGGTTAATATCCGTGGTAGAGGAGGGAGGGGAGAATTACAGACACAGTGAGGAGAAGAAGGGGGGGGGTTAAGGTAGACAGGTGGGCAAATGTTATCGCATGGCTCTTTCGGCTCCCACATCGTTCCTGTTTTTTTTTTTTTGCTTAAATTAATTTACTACCAAAAATATACAATACAGTAAAACATTTTTAAATTGTATGTGCCTTTATTTATATTCTGGTTCTTTTGGCTTGATCACTTAAAAGATCTGTCTCTTTTGGCTCCCAAATCATTCCTGTTTTTTCTTCTTTTTTTGAGAAGGTGAAAAAGCCTCGTTTCCCGAACATCCTGGTCCTGCCGTGCCATTTGAGCTGAGTGGACTGCGCCTCAGGTGAGGACCAAACCACGATCTCAGTTGTCCACTCCAGTTGTCCCCCCCCAAGTCCTCACCCACCACCCTCCCTTTAAAAAAATGTGTGTATTGCCTTTGGTGTTCAATGATTCAGATTTTATTTTGTGGAACCTGACAAAAAAAAACATCCCTGAGAAAGGAGCAGTCATTTGAACTTTGTGACCTACTTGTAGTTTTATCGTTGTGTTCTACCGGAGACAAATTCCTTGTGTGTTCGACATACAGCGATACCTCGGTTTACGAACACTTTTGCTAACGAACTTTCGGCCTTACGAACGTTAAATTCGCGCCACAATGAGTGATGTGTCATTCGTGAACGAGCCGGTTCTTGGAGCTCCTAACAAGGAGCTGAAAACTTTATTGATAGCCCAAAGGCAGTGTGTAGACTGCAAGGTTAAAATATCCTATCAATCAGGCTCCACAAATGACCCGCACAAGCCGCCTGTATAATTTGAAGACCACCTACAAGCAAGGGAACCAGCTATTAATGAAGTTTCCAGTGTGTCTGCCTGCATCTGTTGCAATATCACAACATCTATGATGTACAACCCAGAGCTCATTGAGACACTATGCAAAAAGCTATCCATTCCATCAAGCCATCAACGACCATCACAAAGGTCAATAAAACGACTTTATTAAACAGTACAGTTTATTTCTTTCATTACAATACCATCGCACATTTATCATACATAAAATAAGGTATGTTATCTGTAGTTTTAAGGCTTATTTAGTTGAAAATTATGTTTTATGGGGACCTGGGAACGGATTATTCTCATTTTAATGGTTTCCAATGGGAAGGTAATGTTTGGAATACACACTTCCGCCTTACGCACACTTTCTGGGAACCAATTAGGTTAATTGGTTGATTGATGCATTGATTGATGGATGAATTGATTAATTGGTTGATTGATGGATTGATAGGTTGGTTGATTGGATGGTAAGTTGATTGGTTGATAGGTTAATTGGTTGATTGATGGATTGATTGACTGTCGGATGTTGCCCGTATTAGCTAGCTATTAGCTAGCTGTCGAACTATTTATTAGCTATCTATTAGCTAGCTAGCTAACTATTTATTAGCTCGCTATTAGCTAGCCAGGTAGCTTTCTATCTATTTGTGTTATTCGGGTTGAGTGAACACTGGCGCGTGTGGCTGCCGCTGCTCACCCACAGAAAAAAACTTATCCTGTTACTGTAAAGTGACCTTGAGAGTTTTGAAAGGCGCCTAGAAATAACATGTATTGTTATTATTATTATTATTATGATTATTAGAATGATTCTGATTTTAATACATGGTAGTTGTTACATTTGCACAACATTGAAAACCTTTTTGGAGAAGTTTGTGGACTGTGACATGCGAGTACAACACGACTAAATTGAGGCGCATCGCCGCATTCAGGAACATTCCGGCACGTCTGTCCAAAAAGCAAGCTAACGCCGTCCTTTGTTATGCTAGTGCGGCGTCAGAGTAGCAAGTGAGGCCTGAACAGTTCCAGTATGGGCCCGCAGGGGGCCCCGGCGAGGCAGTGGGCCTCGTCGGCGTGCAGGTCACAGGAGCGAAGCGTCGCCAGGGCGTCGCGGAAGCGTCGCCGACCGCCGTGCCCGATCAACAGCGCCACGCCCACGGGACCGCCCAGGGAGCCCAAACGCCTCCGCATGGCGCCCAGATGCGTCCAGAAGCGCTGCATGGAGGAAAATTCCACGGAAGAACCGATGTGATGTTCTTCATCAGTGAATTCTGAAGACGAGTTAGCGTGTCGGTACCTGCGCCGACGTGGCGGCGATGACGTCGTCGCGCAGCAAAACGCGGAGTTGATTGGACGGGCTCGACCATGGTTGATGACCCAGCAGTGACGACAGGACGCCTGCAAAACGTGGCAACCCGTCGTCAGCGCAATAACAAAAACAGGTGTGACGAACATTTCAACGTGAATAGTGTCATATTTTTTTCCCCGAAAACAGCGGGGGGATGACTGTACAGTGATACCTCAGCTTACCAACTTAATTGGTTCCCAGGAAGGTGAAAAGTTTGTCTTCCAAACTTTTATTTCCCATAAGAAACCATTGAAATGACAATAATCCGTTCCCAGGTCCCCATCAAACGTCATTTCCTACTAAATAAGCCTTAAAGGACAACCGACATCACTTTTTTGGTTCTTAACTGACATTAGAAAAACGTTTTATAGCATCTAAAATACCCAAAACACGCAGTATGATATTTTTAGTCAAATGCAAAACACCAATAAAGATGATTTAAAGTGTCCAAAATCTGCAAAAAAAATTGAGCTGCGAATTGGGCATTTTCAGAAAGTCCCGCCCCCAGTTCGTGACGTCACGCCAAGACGTCTTGCATTGGTGGAGAATCAAAACAATGGCTTCAGATTCGGACAATATGCTTTCTTGTTACACATCCAGTTATGAATATGATTTAAATAGTTCTGAAGAGGAAAGCATACAAGTTTGCAATCAATTAAAGATTTTTTTCCGTGTCATTTTGATGCAAACGGGCGGGGGATGTCGCACCCAAAAATGGCGACCAGCTCCCGTGAGGAATGAATCAGCCCGTTTCCACAGGCTGATAAATTCCTTCGATGGAGCTTGGACGCACTCTTCTGGCGGCTTTTGGGTGCAACATCAAGGTTTTCAGACAAACAGTACAGCAAAATACATTGACGTGATGAAGGACTGCTAGAATGTGTCTTTTTGTCGGTCGGGAGGGAGTCCTTTAGTGACGTCACGTACGGACTCATCACCAACTCAAAAACAAGACTTCCTGAATATTCAACGCGAGTCTTAAAACGTAAAATATAGCTATATGCGGTGGAATCTTATTAAAATACGCTCAGTAGAAGTCATTTGAAGCCATTTTACAAATTATGGACACAACTTGTCCGGAGATGTCGGTTGTCCTTTAAAACTACACAAAATATACCTTATTTTATGTATAATAAATGTACTAGTGGATCGTAATTAAAAAAATAAACTGTACTGTGATATCTCAGCTTATAAACTTAATTGGTTCCCAGAAAGTGTGTGTAAAGCGAAAGGTTCGTCTGCCAAACATTTATTTCCCATAAGAAACCATTAAACTGAGAATAATCCGTTCCCAGGTCCCCATAAAACATCATTTTCTACTAAATAAGCCTTAAAACTACACTAAATATACATTATTTCATGTATAATAAATGTGCTATTGGATGGTAATTAAAGAAATAAACTGTATAAACTATAACATCTAGCTAGCTACGTAGCTAGCTAGATATTTGCTATCTATTAGCTATCAAGCTGACGCGTGTGGCTGCCGCTGCTCACCTGCAGAACAAATATTGTATTTATCGTTTAATTAGCTATATAACTATCGGGCTGGCTGGCTATCTAATTAGCTATCTATTAGCGAACTAGCTAGCTTTCTATCAATTTGAGTTACTTCCGGTTGAGTGAACGCTGGCGCGTGTGGCTGCCGCTGCTCACCCACCAAAAAACTGATCCTGTGAGTTTTGAAAGGCGCTTGGAAATGAAATGGATTATTATTATTATTATTATTATTATTAACAATAAAGTCGTTTTATTGATCTTTGTGATGGTCGTTGATGTAGTTGCCTGTTGATGATATCCGAGTAAAGTTGCTGTGCTTTCTCGGTGATAGTACCCTCACTCACACTGTCCCCTGCTAGCTGCTTTTCGTTAATCCAAACCAACAGAAGTTTTTCAGCCTTTTCTATTGCCTGAGACTGTTGCTTAGACAACACAGAAACACCATTAGCCAAACGTAGCAATGGTCGACTTAGCGTACCGGTACTGGGATGCTAAGTCATACAAACGCACAACGAGTTGGTGTATTTTGATGATCTCCTGCTCGACCGACATTGTCTTTTTGTCCTATTGGGCTTAACACTAGCCTGTGGTGGGGTCTTTTTCGCTCCCATAATGGCACAAGGACTCCACTCGATAACAAACCACGCCTGCACTCAACGAAAAGGGGTGACGAAAACTAGTTCGCCAGCCACCGTGGCGCCGTGTGGTTTGGTTCGTCCGCCGAAAACTAGTTTGTATGCCAAGATTATATTCACGCGAATTTAATGTTCGTAAGGCGAAAACTTCGTTTAGCTAAAGCGTTCGTAAGCTGAGGTAACACTGTACTTGTTTTATCATCACACCTCTTTTAACTTGAACTCTGCAATTTGATTCTTTTTCATTTGGAGGTCAGTGGCCCTCCCCCAAGGCCCCCGATGGGTCCAACACACCTCTTTGCCGCACCAGCGCCACTTCCTCCGGCTCTGCGGACAGGAACAGCTGCACTTGATTTTCCAGTAAACTCTCCACAAAGTCCTCCCGGCCCGAAAAGCAGAAGCGGCCCACTTCCAGACCTGCCAGTTGCGCCCACAGAACCAACGTCAACAATGTTCTTCGATGAAAAGGTGTCGGATCGTTTCGCTTCTCACCCAAGAGGCTTCGTCAGCTAACTAAAATGTTGCTGGTCGCACTGGCCCTATATACAGGTAACATCTGACTTACGACTGGCTCGACTTACGACCACTGGTACTTCCGACCACGACTTCCAGACCCTATTTTAAAAAATTTAATTCTACGCCTGGCACCGCAACGCGCTAACAGGCTGGCTACGCGCAGGGTCATTTTGGTTAACCAGCCAGCATGTCACTCTCACACAGCAATCGACCGCGTGATGGCACCAGAGGGGTGAGTTTGCCAGCCACTTAGCCTCTGAATCTCTATTCAACATTTATTTTGACTTACGACCATTTTGACTTACGACCGTTTGGTCGGAACGGAACTCGATCGTAAGTCGGATGTTACCTGTATATATCCCTACTGTCCAAAGGTGGCGGTGCCAGACCTCTGCTATGATAGGTCCCTGCTCGAAGGGGAGAGGAGCAGAGGACTATTTCCTGAGGCTACACTGATGACTTCTATTGTCCTGATTGATTATGGTCTACGATTGGACCTGATTGCCCCATTCGCTCTGGTATCACCTCATCAGCATAACCAAGCCTATGCAGTCACTAACTCAGAAGTGCCGAATCATCTTCTTCAACAACAAAAAAACCCACCATAATATTTGGCGCTGCTGATGATGCGATCGCTCTGCCGCCGCCATTGCTCATCGGTGGTGATGAGAAGCACGTCGAAAAGCAACGACTCCGTCGAATCGGCTTCCACCAGATGCTGATTGACACTCTTCAGCACCTAAAAATTCCAGGATGAACGAACGCTGGCGCATGTGGCTGCCGCTGCTCACCCACAGAAAAACTTTATCCTGCGACTGTAAAGTGACCTTGAGAGTTTTGAAAGGTGCTTAGAAATGAAATGGATTATTATTATTATTATGATTATGATGATGATTATTATTTTGCTATCCAGCTGTCTATATAGCTAGCTATCTAGCTAGCTACGTAGCCAGCTATCTATTAGTTATCTAGCTAGTTACCTAGCTAGCTAGCTATTTGCTATCTGACGAGCTGGCTATATATTAACTATCTAGTTAGCTATTAGCTATCTATCTGGCTAGCTATTAGCTATATATTAGCTAGCTTTCTATCAAGTTGAGTTACTTCCGGGTTGAGTGAACGCTGGCGCGTGTGGCAGCCACTGCTCACCCACAGAAAAACGTATCCTCTGACTGTAAAGTGACCTAGAGAGTTTTGAAAGGTGCTTAGAAATCAAATGGATTATTATTATTATTATTATTATTATTATTATTATTATTATTATTATTATTATTATTATTATTATTACCTCTTAAGATGGAGGACACTGATTTGCTGTGGCGACCCCTTGAAGGGAAAAGCCGAAAGGAAAAGATTATTATTATTATTATTATTATTATTTGGCTATCCAGCAGTCTATATAGCCAGCTGGCTATGTAGCTAGCTATCTAGCTAGCTATTCGCTATCTAGATAGCTACCAAGCTAGCTATTTGCTATCTAGCTAGCTACCTAGCAAGCTATCTATATGCTGTCTGACTAGCTGTCTGTATATTAACTGTCTAGTCAGCTATGAGCTATCTATCTGACTAGCTATCTAGCTGGCTAGCTATTAGCTATATATTAGCTAGCTTTCTATCTATTTGAGTTACTTGCGGGTTGAATGAACGCTGCCACATATGGCTGCCGCTGCTCATCCACGGAAAAACTTTATCATGTGACTGTAAAGTGACCTTGAGAGTTTTGAAAGGCGCTTCGAAATCAAATGGATTTTTCTTCTTATTATTATTATTATTATTATTATTATTATTATTATAAAAAACCCGACTTAAAATCTTTAGAGGCCTGTCAATTCTGCAAACCCCCCACGATTGGTTGTCATTGCACCTGAAGCAGCGGGAAGGCCACGCCCAACCGGAGCACTTGGTCGTCATTGGCATCCTCCAGCACGGCCGAGCATGAGATGGCAACCACCAACGCTTGCTCGCCATCCTTCTGCACACACGGTAGTTTCACAATGACGTTAAAATCTTAGCGAAAGAACATAGATGGTTTGAAAGGGGAGTAAAAGAAGCGATTTTCATAAAACAGCTAAATCCTTCACTAAACCGATATGGTGGGGTGAGGTTCAATTTGGATCGTTCGAACAACAGCCTGTTTAGGCAACATAGGATTAGTAATGCTGATAAGGTGATACCGGAGCAAGTTGGGCAATCAGGCCAGTCGTTAGTCAGGACAATAGGAACAATCAGTAGACCCGCAGGGAGTAGTCCTCTGCTCCCACCATAGCAGTGTCCAGCACCGCCATGCCTGGACAGTAGGGATATATATATATATATATATATTCTGTCGTGTTTTGGGTATTTTAGATGCTATAAAACATTTTTCTAATGTCAGTTAAGAAACAAATAAGTGACGTCGGTTGTCCTTTAATTGGTTCCCAGAAAATGTGTGTACGGCGAAAAGTGTGTATTCCAAACATTAATTTCCCATAGGAAACCATTAAAATGAGAATAATCCATTCCCAGGTCCCCATAAAACATAATTTTCTACTTTCTAATTTCCTAAGCCTTAAAACTACACAAAATATATCTTATTTTATGTATAATAAATGTGCTATGGTATTATAATTAAAGAAACGAAAGTCTACACTCTGCCTTTGAACTATCAAAGTTGAAACTCTCTCACTGTCGTCTGCCTGTCTGCCCCCTCACTGCTGCGTTCTTGACCAATCACGTGACTTTAACCGAAGACTGGGGGCGGGGAATAGAGGACAAAAACAGTCGGCTGCCATTTTGTTGTTAGAAGAACGGGCTCATTCGCGAACGACACATCACTCATTGAGGCAGCTCCGTGTACAAAAAAAAATTGTAAGCCAAAGTAACATTTTCATAAATTTAACGTTCGTAAACCGAAAAGTTCGTCAGCCAAGGGGTTCGTAAACCGAGGTATCACTGTATTTGACAATAAAGCTCACTTTGACTTGACTTTGGTGGTCTCGGTCCGCATTCGCCGTGATAAACGAGGGATTACTTTCAAAGGATTTGAAGACGCATCACAAAGATTTATGAGGATGTTTCAACTTTTGAACTAAGTACTGATGTGAAAAATCTTTGTGTGTAAATGTGGCAATGAAAGCGTATGACTTGTCCACGATATTTTGTGGTGAGAATATATCAGCTCACACGGTGACTAAAATTCATGCCCATTTCTTCGGATTGCAAATATTAAAGTGGAATTTGGTTTCCGCTTACGCTTTGTATCGAACAATTAGTGATGGGAATTCCGGCTCTTTTTAGAGAGCTAGTTCTCTTGGTTCGGCTCACTTAAAAATCTGGCTCTTTCGGCTCCCAAATCGCTCCTCAGTTTTTCTTTTTCTGTTGTTGCTTCAATTAATTTAGTACCAAAAATATACAATACGTTTAAAAATTTATCTGACTTTATTTATTTAAGCTGACTTTGACTTTATATTCCTGTGTGTGTGCGTACGCGTGTGTGTCTTCTACCACCGATTTGACCAATCACGTGCGACTTTCATTGACGAAAAGATTGCCCGGCATAAAGATAGCTAGCTTGCTAGTTATCTATTAGCTGTATCCTTGAGTGTTTTGAAAGGCGCTTACAAATACAATGTATTATTATTAGCAATCTATTAGCTGGGTAGCTAGATTTCTATCTATTTGAGTTACTTCCGGGTTGAGTGAACGCTGGCGCATGTGGCTGCCGCTGCTCTCACACAGAAAAACTCATGTGACTGTAAAGTCACCTATTATTATTTAACCGAAGGGGTTGCTCCATATTAAGAGCCGGTTCCAGTCGTTCACTTCAAGAGACGGCTATAAGAGCCGGTTCTTTCGCGAACGACACATCACAACTAACAATACATATATTATTGTTATTTTCTCTGTGTCGTTAGGTCACATGATGTTTTGGGGGCTTTTTACCGGTTTGACGTCCACGTTGGCGATGGTGGAGGCCATTTCCCCCTTCCTCGTCGACTCTTAACAATCCACGAAAATGAAAACGTAGAGCGCGCTCACTTTGCACCCCAAAGAAAATGTCACAAAAAGTTGCTCTCGGTCGTGTAAAGTTCACTTCCGCATTTTCTTGCCACCTCGCCTCATTCCGGCTTTTGATTGGTCGATGACAATAACATGGACGATTCATTATCGCCACCTATTGGCTTACAATCAAAACAATTCTAGCGTCATTCAAATTTATAAATCATATCACTCCACTTTACCAGAGTTTTAAACAACAGACAAGTAAAACGAGATACTTGAGAAGCTCACAGGAAGTTTATTTCACATTTCAGAGCGCGGCGACGCCCCCGTGGTGGCGTGACGTTTGTCAAGTAGTGATGTGTCGTTCGCAAACGAGGCGGTTCTTAAAACCGGATCTCTCAGAATCAGAATCAGAATCAGAATACCTTTATTCGTCCCGCAATGGGGAAATTTGCAGTCCACAGCAGCAATTGAAGAGGCATGGGGTTGGGGTGGGAGTGAAAGGATAGAAAACAAGATATTCTAAGCATAACAACATAGAAATGTCAACTGTATACTGTGCAAATGTAGATGTGCAAAAACCGTTCTATAAACAAGACTGTACATAGTGCAGAATCAAGAAATGCATTTAGATATATTGCAACAACCCATATTTACAAGTGTCCAGTTTTTTTTTTTTTTTTTTTTTTTTTTTTTTTTCACATGTGATCATTGGGAATTGTGAAGCCTGACAGCAGTCGGTAGGAACGAGCGGCGGTACCTCTCCTTCTTGCAGCGCGGGTGTAATAGTCTCTGGCTAAAGGAGCTACCCAGAGCTGTCAGGATGGGCAGGAGGGGGTGGGAGGGGCTGTCCGTCATAGCTTTTAGTTTAGCTAGCGTCCGTCTGTTGCCCACCTCCTCTAGAGAGTCCAGCGAGCAGCCCACGACAGAACTGGCCCGCTTGACAAAGCGCTCCAGTCTTTTTCTGTCCCGGGTGGTGATGCTGCTTGACCAGCAGACAATGCCATAGTGGATGGCTGATGCCACCACAGAGTCATAGAAAGTCTTTAGGAGTGACCCCTGAACTCCAAAAGACCTCAGTTTCCTGAGGAGGAAGAGGCGACTCTGTCCCTTTTTGATTAGGGCATCCGTGTTTGTTGTCCAGTCCAGTTTATTGTTGAGAGTAACACCCAGGTATTTGTAGGAGGTCACCCTCTCAATGTCCGATCTCTGAAGTGAACGAAGAGGGTGGACTCCTAACAAAGAGCCGGAAATGGTAGTCGACTTGCTCCCCTGATTTTCAGCCATCTTCAATTGTAGATGACAAAGGATTCATAAAATATAGTCATGCTCTCAACCCAATCTATGCAATTCCAAGCAGGCAATATCCCCATTGTTGGGCTATTAAAGGCTTCGGATTCTGATTCTGAAAACACTTTATCAAAGAATCATATCAGAATCATATATATGACAAAGAAGGTGTTGGAGTCCAAGAATGGCTCACCGCAGGGAAAGTCAAAGTTAGTGGATGCTTTCAGTGCACATATTGTGATACTTCGGTTTAGGAATCCGTTGGCTTACGAACTTTTCGGTTTACGAACGTTAAATGTATGAAATTTTTACCTTGGCATAGGAACTTTTTTTCAGGATACACACAGAGTTGCCTCAATGAGTGATGTGTCGTTCACGAACTAGCCCATTCTTCTAACAACAAAATGGCAGCCAACTGTTTTTGTCCTCTTTTCCCCGCCCCAAGTCTTTGATTAAAGTCACGTGATTGGTCAAGAACGCAGCAGTGAGGGGGCAGACAGGCAGATGACAGTGAGAGAGTTTCAACTTTGATAATTTAAAGGCAGAGTGTAGACTGCAAGGTTAAAATATCCCATAATCAGGCCCCACAAACAACCCGCACAAGCCACCTGTGCACTTGATGCAAAAAGCTATCAACCCAGCTAAACAGAATAAAATTGATGATGAACTAGATAAAATTATCGCAGAGAAAGCACCGACAAGGGATCATTCCTCAAGATGGTGAAAGAAGAAGATGACGTTCCTGATCAATTGTTGAATGCTGAGGAAACCGGCCACTCCATTCCATCAAGCCATCAACGACCATCACAAAGGTAAATAAAATGACTTTATTATACAGAACAGTTTATCACTTTAATTATAATACCATACCACGTTTATTATACATAAAATAAGGTATATTTTGTGTAGTTTTAAGGCTTGAAAAATTAGAAAGTAGAAAATTATGTTTTATGGGGACCTGGGAATGGATTCATCCCATTTTAATGGTTTCCTATGGGAAATTAATGTTTGAGATACACACTTTTCGCCTTACACACTCTGTCTGGGAACCAATTAAGTTCGTAAGCCAAGGTATCACTGTATAAATGAAGCCATATAAATACAAATATTTGATATAGTGTATTTTTTTGCACAAGTAATTCGTTTTCACAGAATTTTACATGATTTTTGGTAGTGAATTAATGTAAGGAACAAAAAAAAAACGAGGAGCCTTTTGCGAGCCAAAAGAGCCGGATCTTTTTAGTGAACCGAGCCAAAAGATCCAGCTCTCTGAAAAGAGCCGGAATTCCCATCACTATTGTCAAGTCGACAAGTCGGAAGGCGTTTTTGCGCCGCTCGCTCTCCAAACTTGTCCCACAACCGATTGGCTCGTCTCGGACGTCTCGAAGGTGTCCCGGTCGGCCCGGATCTTCATCGGATTGCCGTTGCAGAGCTTTCAAACAAGTTTGCTTCGCAAACGCCACTTGTTCACTTTCGGAGCGACATTCTTAAGTTCAGGTGTGTCCCATTTTTGAGATCTCCAACGTGATTGGCTGCCTGTCACCGTCACCCTCCACACTATTTCAGTTAGCCTTTTGCTCGCCTTTTTGGTTTGCGCCACGGTCCGGTTCGTGAGCGCGTCACTGCCGAACCAACTTTTGGGCAACGGTTCCAACAAGAAACGTTGTGACCTGTCAATCAAAACCGACCTGTTCTGGGCTCTGAAGGCCAAAGTCTTTGGCACAACTTGAAAGGCGCTTGAAAAATAAAATAGTAATAATAATAATAATAATACATTTCATTTATAAGCGCCTTTCTCTCAAGGTCACTTTAAAGTCGCAGGATAAGTTTTTCTTTAGGTGAGCAGCGGCAGACACACGCGACAACGTTCACTCAACCTGAAAGTAACTGAAATACATGGAAAGCTAGCTCGCAAGATAATAGATGGCTAATAGCTAGCTAGATACCCATATATATATATGTGTATGTGTATATACACATGTATGCACACATATGTGTCTCGTTATAACACATGTATATCGACATATCGACATGCATATACATGCACACGGATAGATATCCCGGTTACGACAACGATATATATATACTGTATATTTATGTCGTATACATGACATATAATACTTGTACTTTAAAAAATAGCTTATTAGTGCTGTTTTTAGTTTGCATAGTCGTGAGCTACCATTAGTGGTACTATTCAATCTATATGTAAGGAACCTGAGTAATGCCGTAAAAAAAGGGGGAAAAACATGCAGAATCATTCTCATTAAAAATGTATTATTATTATTATTATTATTATTATTATTATTATTATTATTATTATTATTATTATTATTATTATTATTATTATTATTATTATTATTGTGGTCAACACAGTTGTGGATTTTAGTGGTAAGGCCATGGATTTCATTGCTCGGCCATCAGTAATGCGACGTCTGAATCAATCAGCTGCGATTGTGGTGTGATGTTACACTCGCCCACTAGATGGTGCAATTGGCCAGGAAATAACTTGTGACTTGAAGAAACTTGAGGAATACAGTGAGACCTCATCTTACGAACTTAATTGGTTCCCAGACAGAGTGTGTAAGGCGAAAAGTGTGTATCTCAAAAAAAAAAATCCCATAGGAAACCATTAAAATGGGAATAATCCGTTCCCGGGTTTCCATAAAATATACTTTTCAACTAAATAAGCCTTAAAACTACACACAACATACCTTATTCTATGTATAATAAATGTGCTATTGTATTGTAATGGAAGAAATACACTGCATTGTATCATAAAATCATTTTATTTACATTTGTGATGGTCATTTATGGCTTGATGGAATGGCGTTGGAGGTTGAAGGTCAAAGGAAATTGCTGTTTGGAAAGAGAGGCACATTACATGAGGACTGTAATTAAAGAAATAAACTGTGCTGTAAAATAAAGTTTTATTGACCTTTTTGATGGCCGTTGATGGCTTATGGAAGGAGAGTCACCTTCCATAAGGACTGTTGGTAACTTAACCTCTGGTGCTCTTCGGTCGTGTGCTTCCGCCAAAGATCACTACGCCAGCCGTGGTGGGTGTGTATTATGAAAATAGTGCTTATTATAAGGTTTAATTTTCATAAATTTGACGTTTGTAAGACGAAAAGTTTGTAAAAAAATTGGAACAATGAAATTGTTCCAATTTTGAGTATGAACGGGTGGATTCATAAAATTGCAATTTTAGTGGCTATTAGTGGCTATTTTTGCTAGCTTCGGAGAAAAGTCCATCTTGAAAATGGCTTTAACAATAAATGTGCAACCAAATCCATCATACATTATGACAATCGAGCTAAAATAAATAAATAGGCGAATAAATACATAGACAAATAAATCAACGAATGAGTGACACCAGGGCTAATAAGATGAAACCAGTGCCACAGAGTATCAGATAGAACAATATAGCGATTTGCTATCTAACTAGCTAGCTGGCTACGTGGCTAGCTATCTATTAGCTATCTAAATAGCTAGCTGGCTACCTCTAGCTATCTATCTGCTATCTATTTGCTATCTATTCGCTATATAACTAGCCAGATAGCGATCTATTAATTATCTATAAGCTAGCTAGCAAACCTATTTATTTGAGTGAACGCTGGCGCATGTGGCTGCCGCTGCCCACCTGCAGAAAAACTGATCCTGTAAAGTGACCTTGAAAGTTTTGAAAGGTGCTTAGAAATGAAATGTATTATTATTATTATTATTATTATTATTATTATTATTATTATTATTATTTGCAAATTTCCCCATTGTGGGATGAATAAAGGTTTTCTGATTTTCTGATTCTGATTATTATTATTATTATTATTATTATTATAATTATTATTATTATTATTATTATTATTATTATTATTATTATTATTTCTTCTCCTCCTTCAGCCCCTGTTGCTTGACAAAAGCGCTATTAAATCGACACAACAATATATTTGCGTACAGTGTGCTAGCTGTGGCCAGTATGCACTTATCACTAACGGCTTGTTATACTCTGATTGGATAATGACGAGCCAATCATGTAACTACATGAACTGATTGTGAAGGCATCCAGGTCGATTTCTGCCGAAATGTGATTGGTTCAATGCTTCAGAAAGACAATTTAGAATTATTTCATAATAAATTATAATTCACATTAGTCTGTGATTCAGATCTTTTTAGGCCAGCAGAGAAGGCCTTGCAGGCCCTGATGGCCCACCACCGGTTGATTTACTAACACCTGTGAAAGCACCCAATAATAAAAATAATACATTTCATTTGTAAGCGCCTTTCAAAACTCTCAAGGTCACTTTACAGTCGTAGGATCGATTTTTACGCGGGTGAGCAGCGGCAGCCACACGCGCCAGCGTTCACTCAACCCAGAGGTAACTCAAACAGATAGAAAGCTAGCCAGCTAGCTAATAGATCGCCAGCTAGACAGTTAGCTAACTAGCTAGACAGCCATATAGCTACTATAGCTAGCTAGCTAGCCATATAGCTATAAGTCACACTTATTGTTTGAAAAGTGAAGACAAGATACTGTAATGTACTTGTAACGTTTTATCTGATGGCACTAGTAGGATCTGGGCGGCGTTGTAGCGTCATTTATTGTTTCGCAGGATGCGGCGCACATGCGTGGTCTTAGAGCTGATTAGCGCCCCTGGCGGCCACGTCCCGCATTTATCAGTGTTTGTTTGGTCAAAATGGCAGAAGCAGGCGAAGCTAACAAGCAATAGCGGCTGCTACCTTTTAAACGGATGCAAAACATGGCAGGGGATGTTCGAAACAAAATGCACAAGAGGCTCTAGGAAGGAGTCCTGTGGTACACCCTTTTAGCCACTAAACTATATTTTCAACACATTTTAAATGGAGAAAATCTCCCTTTTAGAATCTTTTTTAAATGTGGAAAAATCACTATTTTCGATTTTTTTTTTAAATGCGGAAAATCACAATTGTAGTTTTAAAGTAGAAAATTGCCATTTTAGAATATTTTTTAAAAATGTAGAAAATCTCCGTTTTATAATTTATTTCTTAAATGTGGAAAATTACCATTTTAGTTTTTAAAGTAGAAAATTACCATTTTAGCATGTTTTTTTTAAAGTAGAAAATCTCAATTTTGTTATTTTTTTGAATGAAAAAAATCACCATTTTATATTTTTTTAAATGTGGAAAATCACTATTTTGAAAAATATTATTTAAAATGTAAATGTAACATATAAAATCACCATTACAGAACATTAAAAAATATATATAAAATCTCTATTTTAGATTTTTTTTAATGTAGAAAATCACCATTTATAATATAAAAAAAATATATAGAAATATCTAGTTTATGTATTTTTTTTAATGTAGGAAATGACATTTCATTTTTGAAAATATTGTTTAAAATTTAGAAAATGGCTATTTTAATATTTCGTCTGTGTAAGCTCTCAGTCATACAGGAGTGGTCCATCGATAAGAAAGTTTCTTCAGGCGTCATCTGTACAAATTTGAAGGTTTCAGACGTTTCGCCTCCTATCCAAGAGGCTGACGAAGCCTCTTGGATAGGAGGCTAACTAATAAATAGTTAGCTAGCTAGCTAATAGCTAGCTAATAAATAGTTCACCAACTAGCTAATAGCTAGCTAATACAGGCAACAGCCGACAGTCAATCAATCAATCAATCAATCAATCAATCAATCAATCCATCCATCAATCAATCAATCAATCAATCCATCCATCCATCCATCAATCTATGCATCCATCAAACAATGCATCCATCAATCAACCAATTAATTCATCAATCAATCAAGTAATTAACCTACGAACCAATCAATCAATTTACCAACCAATCAACCAACCTATCAATCAATCCATCAATAAACCAATCAATCAATCAATCAATCAATCAATCAATCAATCAATCAATCAATCAATCAATCAATCAATCAATCAATCAATCAATCAATCAATCCATCCATCAACCAATTAAACCAATTGGTTCCCAGAAATTGTGTGTAAGGCGAAAGTGTGTATTCCAAAAATTAATTTCACATAGGTAACCATTAAAATGAGAATAATTCGTTCCCAGGTCTCCATAAAACATCATTATAACTAAATAAGCCTTAAAAATACACACAAGATACATTATTTTATGTATAATAAATGTGCTATTGTATTGTAATTCATGAAATAAACCGTACCGTATAATAAAGTCGTTTTATTGACCTTTGTGATGGTTATTGATGGCTTGATGGAATGGATAGCTTTTCGCATAAAGTGTCTTCGACTGAGCGTATTTTACAAAGATTGCACCACATGTAGCTGTATTTTACGTTTTAAGAGTCACGCTGAATATTCAGTTCATGACAATCCCCTACGTGACGTCACGGACGCCCCCGACCGAGAACGCCCCTGACACACAATGCATTTTAGGTACTTTGTTTGGTCTGAAAACTTCGTGTTGTTGGCGAAATTAAAAGGAAAACATAAATAACGCGATGGTGAATCATTGTCTGTTGCACCAAGATTACTATTTGATATTCGCTGACACAAATTCCCAGCAGACAAATCAGCCCATTTCCAACGGAGCTTGTGCGCCATCTTGTGCATTTTCTGGGACACTACATCGCTCGATATGATATGGGAGGACTTCTTTAATCGATTGCAAACTATTTGAATCATATTCATAACTGGATGACTAAGAAGAAAGCATCTTCTCTGAATCTGAACTCCGTGAGCCCATTGTTTTGTTTCTTGAGCAAGGCAAGAACACTTGGCGTGACGTCACAAACTGGGGGCGGGACTTTGTGAAAATCCCCACTTTCGATCTCAATATAGATTGTCCTTTAAAGGACAACCGACATCTCCGGACAAGTTGTGTCCTTAATTTGTAAAATGGCTTCAAATGACTTCTACTGAGCGTATTTTAATAATGTTCCACCGCATATAGCTATATTTTACGTTTTAAGACTCGCTCTGAATATTCAGGAAGTCTTGTTTTTGAGTTTGTGACGAGTCCGTACGTGACGTCACGAAATGACCGCCCCCTGACTGAAAAAAGACACATTGCAGCAGTCCTTCCAGCACGTCAATGCATTTTGCTGTACATGTTTGGTCTGAGAACCGTGTTGCACCCAAAAGCCGCCAGAAGAGGACATCCAAGCTCCATATAAGGAATTTATCAGCCTGTGGAAGCGGAGGTGGCCACTGGAGGTCGCCATTTTGTGCCTCTTTTTTTTGGGTGAGAGATTTTCCCCCACTGTTGCTTCAAAATGGCACATATAATTCTTTAATCGATTGCAAACATGTATGCTTTCCTCTTCAGAACTATTTGAATCATATTCATAACTGGATGTGTAACAAGAAAGCATATTCTCCATATCCGAAGCCATTGTTTTGATTCACAAGCAATGCAAGACGTCTTGGCGTGACGTCACGAACTGGGGGCGGGACTTTCTGAAAATGCCCAATTCGCAGCTCAATTTTTTTTGCAGATTTTGGACACTTTAAGTCATTTTTATTGTTTTTTTGCATTTGACTAAAAATATCATACTGCGTGTTTTGGGTATTTTAGATACTATAAAACGTTTTTCTGATGTCAGTTAAAAAACAAAAAAGTGATGTCGGTTGTCTTTTAAAACTACACACAATATACCTTATTTTATGTCGAATAAATGTGCTATGATATTGTAATGAAAGAAATAAACTGTACTGTATAATAAAGGCGTTTTATTGACCTTTGTGATGGTCATTGATGGGTTGATGGAATGGATAGCTTTTTGCATAAAGTGTCTCAAGGAGCTATTAGCATATTTGACAATAAAGCTGACTATGACTTTGGCTTTTTATGTACCTTACCTGAATTGAACCCCCCACCGCCCACCACCCGCCCCACTGCAGAGGTCATTGGTAGTCGGCAAAGTGCGGCACAGGGTGAGGTCGATTGGACTGCGTTTCACAAGGCTCAACCATGCGGAGGCGTCTGGACCGGATCCGGAATTGGGGCCACAGGCGGGATGAAATGGTGGATCTGTCAGAGTCGCCCGACGTTTCGGATGGAGAATGCAGTGAGGAGGTGCAAAACAAAACACGCTAAGTCACACGCCTGCGCCGAGGTTCAAAAAGGTCTCACATGAACCCCCCGATTCCGCTGCTGGAATAGGGCAATGAAAATGTCATCTGACCATAATCCGTTCCAGAAACCTGTCTGAAAACTGATTTGATTCAAAAACCAAAACATCACTTTCCATTATAATCAATGTAAAATAAATTAATCCGTTCCAAGTCTCGAAAACAACTTTTTTCAAGCACCTTTTAACAATTTTACAGCATAAACTGTCTACAAACGTAATACTAGAGCAGGTCATTTGTAAAACATTATAAAAACAAACAGTGATCTGTTTTATTTTCACCAATTTGAACATCACCACGGCCCACCACTGAGTCATCTGAAGATCAAAATGGCTCTGAACCAAAACGTTTTGCTACCCCTTCGCTGTGTTTTTGCCCTTTGCTTACAATGCTGTGTGTTGGTTTTAGGTGGTTTCTGCTTGTCAAGACGACTAGAAACCTGTTCGAAAATCGATTTGTTCGAAAACCAAAACATCACTTTCCATTATAATCAATGTAAAATAAATTAATCCGTTCCAAGTCTCGAAAACAACTTTTTTCAAGTACCTTTTAACAATTTTACAGCATAAACTGTCTACAAACGTAATACTAGAGCAGGTCATTTGTAAAACATTATAAAAACAAACAGTGATCTGTTTTATTTTCACCAATTTGAACATCACCACGGCCCCCCATTGAGTCATCTGATCAAAATGGCTCTGAACCAAAACGTTTTGCTACCCCTTCGCCGTGTTTTTGCCATTTGCTTACAATGCTGTGTGTTGGTTTTAGGTGGTTTCTGCTTGTCAAGACGACTAGAAACCTGTTCGAAAATCGATTTGTTCGAAAACCAAAACAGCACTTGCCATTATAATCAATGTAAAATAAATTAATCCGTTCCAAGTCTCAAAAACAACTTTTTTCAAGTACCTTTTAACAATTTTACAGCATAAACTGTCTACAAACGTAATAATAGAGCAGGTCATTTGTAAAACATTATAAGAACAAACAGTGATCTGTTTTATTTTCACCAATTTGAACATCAACACGGCCCACCACTGAGTCATCTGAAGATCAAAATGGCTCTGAACCAAAACGTTTTGCTACCCCTTCGCCGTGTTTTTGCCCTTTGCTTACAATGCTGTGTGTTGGTTTTAGGTGGTTTCTGCTTGTCAAGACGACTAGAAACCTGTTCGAAAATCGATTTGTTCGAAAACCAAAACATCACTTGCCATTATAATCAGTGTAAAATAAATTAATCCGTTCCAAGTCTCGAAAACAACTTTTTTCAAGTACCTTTTAACTATTTTACAGCATAAACTGTCTACAAACGTAATAATAGAGCAGGTCATTTGTAAAACATTATTAAAATTTCAGTTACTGTGTGTTGGTTTTAGGTGGTTTCCGCCAACGTTTCTGCAAGTCAAGACGACCCCAAATCGGATGCGAATGAATTGAAAGGACACCTGGAGATCACCTTGCTGGAGAAGCATTTTTTACGTGAGTGGATGAATTCCTTGTTTGGTTCCTTCCTTCTTTTTGGACTTTGCCACTTTGCAGAGGAGGAGTTGAGGAAACTCCGAGAGGAAGAAACGGGCGTTGAAGTGCTGCGGCAGGAGCTGGAGCGAGAGCGTTGCAGGAACATGGAGCTCCAACAAAAACTGCAAGACCTCCACTATGGCAGGTCTGCTTAAAGTGGAAAATGACAATGATCCTATTTTCCGGTACAGTGAAACAGCTTACGAACGCTTTAGCTCACAAACTTTTCGCCTTACGAAAAATAAACTCGCAACAATATAATCTTGGCATACAAACTAGTTTTTGGCGGATGAAACAAATCACACAGCGCCATGGTGGATGGCGGACTAGTTTTCATCACCCCCTTCCTTTGAGTAGAGACATTGTTTGTTATCGAGTGGAGTACTTTTGGTATTATGGGAGCGAAACAGACCCGACCACAGGCTAGTATTAAGTTCAAGAGGACACAAATGAAAATGACGGTCGAGCAGAAGAAGGAGATCATCAAAAAACACCAACAAGTTGTGACTTAGCGTACCAGTACGCTAAGTTGCTATGTGTGGCTAAGGGTGTTTCTGTGTTTCTGTATCTCAGGCAATAGAAGAGGTTGAAAAACTTCTGTTGATTTAGATGAATGAAAAGCAGCTAGCAAGGGACAGTGTGAGTGGTATTATTGCCCAGAAAGCACGGCAACTTCACTATGATACCATCAAGAGGCAACTACATCAACAACCATCACAAAGGTCAATAATAATCATAATAATAATCATTAGGTCAACTGTGTTGTACATTTTATTTCTTTCATTACACTACCAGAGCACAGTTATACATAAAATACGGTATATTTGTGTAGTTTTAAGGCTTATTTAGTTGAAAATTATGTTTTATGGGGACCTGGGAACTGATTATTTTCATTTTAATGGTTTCTTATGGGAAATAAATGTTTGGAAGATGAACTTTTCGCCTCACACACTTTCTGGGAACCAATTAAGTTCGTAAGCTGAGGCATCACTGTACGTTGGTTGGTGCGCCTTATATGTGAAGTCATATTGAGGTCTTGCCACCAACTCCATCTTGAAATATTTCTAGATTCTATTTAGAAAAATGTTTTCATCCATTGGTGGTGCGCCTTATACTCTGGTGTGCCTTAGACACCCAAAAATACATTTTATTACAGTGAAATTTTTTGAAGTACCGAAGTGATTTGGGTATTTTTAAAACGGATAAAAAGTGATCCGGTTTCAATTCTACGACGTCACGCTTGCCCAAATACTTGTGGCGTGTTCAGACTGAAATATGGGCGCAGAAAATCCTACTGGACCTTGCGCACCCTGCCCACCACCTTTTCCAGTGACTCCCCTCAGGCGGGCGCTACCGATCCGAATCCAGCAGACATTTAAACAGTTTCTTCTTTCCCCGTCGCCCCATCTCTCTAAACAGTAACACAAATAGAACTGTATTTTATTTGTTGTATTCTACTGTTGTATTTATTGTATTCTATTTATTATTGCATTTTATTTATCATAGTATCTATGCTTGTCTGTGACTGTAAAGTGTCCTTGAGAGCTTTTAAAGGCGCTTGAAATTAAATGTATTATTATTAGCTAGCTAACTTGATCTATTTGACTTATTCCCAGTTGAATGGGGTCACTGTTGCTGGCTTCGTAGCTAGCTATGCATTTGCTATTTATTAGCTGTCTAAATAGCCAGCTAGCTATCTATTAGTTATCCATTATCTAGCTAGCTAACTTGATCTATTTGAGTTATTCCCGGTTGAACGGGGTCACCGTTGCTGGCTACCTATCTAGCTATCTATTTGCTATCTATTAGCTGTCTAACTAGCTAACTAGCTATCTATTAGTTATCTATTAGCTAGCTAGCTAACTTGATCTATTTGAATTATACCCGGGTGAACGGTGTCACCGATGCTGGCTACCTATCTAGCTATCTATTTGCTATCTATTAGCTGTCTAACTAGCTAACTAGCTATCTATTAGTTATCTATTAGCTAGCTAGCTAACTTGATCTATTTGAATTATACCCGGTTGAACGGTGTCACCGATGCTGGGAAGCTAGCTAGCTATCTATTTGCTATCTATTAGCTGTCTAACTAGCTATCTAGCCAGCTATTAGTTATCTATTAGCTAGCTAGCTAACTTGATCTATTTGAGTTATTCCCATCATTCATCGTTGCTGGCTACCGAGCTAGCTATCTATTTGCTATCTATTAGCTGTCTAAATAACTAGCTAGCTATGTATTAGTTACCTATTAGCTAGCTAGTTTATCTATTTGAGTTATTCCCAGTTGAACGGGGTCACCGTTGCTGGCTACCTAGCTAGCTATCTATTTGCTAGCTAATTGGTGTCTAACTAGCTAGCTAGCTGGCTATCTATTAGTTAGCTAGCTAACTTGATCTATTTGAATTATTCCCGGTTGAGTGAACGTTGGCGCCTTATAGCTATCTGGCTGCTAGCTAGCTATGTAGATGGCTATTTATTAGCCATATGGCTGTCTAACTAGTTAGCTAACTGTCTAGCTGGATATCTATTAATTATCTGTTAGTTAGCTGGCTTGCTATCTATTTCAGTTACTTCTGGGTTGAGTGAACGCTGACGTATGTGGCTGCCGCTGCTCACCCAGAGAAAAACTAATCCTGTGACTGTAAAGTGACCTTAAGAGTTTTGAAAGGTGCTGATAAATGAAATGTATTATTATTATTATTATTATAATTATTATGATGCGATTTTTGAGGTGGCCATTTTTGTTTTTGGATAGACTGGATGAGTCTCCATCTGGGCAAGCGCCGCCCCCTGCCGAGGAGGACGCTTACGCTCGCTTCCAAAGATTGCTTTACAAGTACCTGGGCGTGGACTTTGACGACTTCCACTTGCAGCCGCAGGACGAAGCGCCTGAGCCGGACGAGCCGCTCAGTGCCAGGAGGTGACCCCCAACCGCCTCGCACCCCCCCCCCCCCCGCCGTTCCCCAGATTAGCTAACTTGTTTTTCTTTATCCCGCTATCCACCTTTCAACGTGACTCCTCCGCAGGCTGACGGAAAACATGAGGCGGGCCAGTGAGTCACTTGAACTTGTTGATGCAAAATGCGCGCTCGGTCTTGCCACGCCAAAAGTGCCATCGACGGCGCGCCGGCATCCGTCTTCTGACACCACATGCCGCTTTGAAGAAGATGGGCCGCCCCGTCTTGTTTTTATTTTTTTGCAGAGAGAGGCCTGAGGCCCGTCAACAGCTTCCTGCGCGACCTTTCGGCCTTGTCCAGCTGGTATTCCGTTTACACCACGGCCATCGCCTTCACTGTGAGCCCAACTTGATGCTTCAATGAAAACACTTTCTGGACACTAATCGATAAATGCTTGACCGGATGCTAATTTGTACTCCTGCAAAATAATCCACAAAGTGTGTGTAAGGCGAAAAGTGTGTATTCCAAACATTAATTTCCCTCAAGGAAACCATTAAAATGAGAATAATCCATTCCAATGTCCCATAAAACATAATTTTAAACTAAATAAGCCTTAAAACTACACGAAAATATACCTTATTTTATGTATAGCCATTATCTACATGTTAGATAGCTTTCTATCTATTTGAGTTACTTCCGGGTTGAGTGAACTCTGGCGCGTGTGGCTGCCGCTGCTCACCTGGAGAAAAACTTTATCCTGTGACTGTAAAGTGACCTTGAGAGTTTTCAAAGGCTTAGAAATGAAATGTATTACTATTATTATTATTACTATTATTATTGTTCATATACAAAAAATGGAAAGACTGCAGAGAGGGTAAAGAATATACAAAGAATATTACTTTCAGTGTTCAAGTACCATGACGGTGAAGTCACATTAGCGTGTCAATGATATATAAAATGAGAAAAACGACACAAAAAGGTAATTATAAACTTTATAAATGAACTGTGCAGTAAACAGTTTTGTATACATTACGGTTACAGTTATACAGTCATAAAAATCGATAATAGGAAATATGAAATGATAAAAATGACACTAAAAGTTATCAAATGTATAAATGAACTGTAAACAGTTTGTTATATATTAATATTCAATAGAAAACGTTGCTTCAAAACAACAGATTGATATTGTATCCTGTCGTGTGAATGTCACGTTGGGCATTTTGAATGGAATTCGACTTACGACCGATTGACTTACGAACGTTTTTTTCGGAACGGAACCCGATCGGAACTCGGATGTTACAAGTATATTGTTGTAAACGTCACGCCGGTCATTTGAATGTATTTCGACTTACGACCGTTTGACTTACAACGTTTTGTCGGAACGGAACCAGGTCATAACTCGGATGTTACCTGTTTATTGTTGTAAACGCCATGTCGGCCATTTTGAATGGATTTTCACTTACGACCATTGGACTTATGACCGTTTTGTCGGAACGGAACCCGATCGTAACTTGGATGTTACCCGTATATTGTTGTAAACGCCATGTCGGCCATTTTGAATGGATTTTGACTTACGACCATTGGACTTATGACCGTTTTGTCGGAACGGAACCCGATCGGAACTTGGATGTTACCTATATAGTGTTGTGTTGATTTTATAGCGGTTTTGTCAACTCACAATGACTGAAGGAGGAGAAGAAATGGAAATGCTGCTGTGCCGATGACTATTTTGTGTTTGGGAGCCTTTTCCTGAGCATCTTCATGTTTATTAAGTTCATAGAGTCGCTGGTTCTGTAGCTACAAGCCAGTGCCTTCTTGTGCCGGTCTCAAGCCCGGATAAATACAGAGGCTTGTGTCAGAAAGGGCTTGGACAAAACAAACATGCCAATCAAACCTCTGAAGATGGAGGACACTGATTCGCTTTGGCCACCCCTAGAAGGGAAAAGCCCAAAGGAAAAGAAGAATATGCTAATTGCTTAATGCTAACAGTGATCCGTGTGTTGCGAACAGGTGTACATGTACGCCACGTGGCGCGGCTGGACCATCCCCATGTTCCTGTTCCTGGCTGTCCTGCGACTTTCTTTGAACTACCTGATTGCCAAGTAAGCCCCACCCACCCCTGTCCTGTCAGCCAATCGTAAAAAAGGCAAGCACATGATTGACGTGCGGACAAACTTGTGCTTTCCTTGAAGTGGCTGGACCATCCAGTGGAGTATCCTCCCGCAGGTCTCCGAACCTGTGGTAAGTGTGTCTGTTTGTGCGTTAATCTGTGTTTATGTGTGTGTGTGTGTGTGTGTGTGTGTCAAAGGATAACTGACACCATTTTTTGTTTCCTAACTGACATCAGAAAAACATTTTATAGCATCTAAAATACCCAAAACAAGCAGGCTGATCTTTTTAGTCAAACACAAACCACCAATAAAAATGACTTAAAGTTGCCCAAAACTGCCACGAATGAGCTCAAAACTGGAGAGATTCAGAAAGTCCCGCCCCCTTGTTCGCGACATCTCGTCAGCAAACTCATTCACAAACTGCCTTGCTCCAGAATCAAAACAATGGCTTCAGATTTTAATTTACAACAGATTCTTTTCTTACAGACAGTGTTTTTTAGGTGTTCAATTACCTGACATGTTTTGGCGTATACTTCCGCCTTCAGACTGTTCGGATTCGGAAAAAGATCCTTTGTTGTTACTCATCCAGTTATGAATATGATTCTAATAGCTATGAAGAGGAAATCATAAGTGTTTGTCATCGATTAAAGAAGTCCTTCCGTTTCAATTCGATCCATGTATGACGAAACTAGTGACGGATACGACGTATATAGCGTGTATAAAGCTCCGTGAATAAGCAATATGTGAAATGTGGCATATAAAGACATGAATAACAAATAATAAGCTACAAGATGTCAACATCAAAGCAGATTGTTTAATGGTTGTGCACGCAAAAAGTTATTTCAACTTTTAAGATTAAGAGTTACGAACTTACGTATGACTGACAGCGGTTATCCATCGCTAACTCCGGTTGGTTCCTCGTTCCAGCAGCTGAATGTTTGTCCGATAGGTTTGCTCCAATATTATGACGATTGCTCTCTTTCACCATTGGAAGCAACTTTCTACCCAAGGTCAGGCTGAGAGGATGGCAGCGGTTATCCAAGCGGGGATTCGCGTACTCTGGGGAGCTCCTCGGCTGACGCTATATTGCTCTGGTCCGTTGGAAATGGCTTCTTTGTCCGCTGGGAATTTGTGTCAACTTACACCTTCTTCATGCGTGTTGCTGCAATTGGCTGCCACACAACAATTCACCATCGTTATTTATGTAGTTTTTATTCTAATTTCGGCATCAACACGGTGTTTTCAGACCAAACAAAGTACCCAAAAGGCACTTTGTGTCGCTTTCTCGGTAAGGGGCGTTCCGAATCTGACGTCACTTCCGGTATCGACATCCACTCGAAAACAAGACTTCATGAATATTCAGCGTGAGTTTTAAAATGTCAAATATAGCTTTATGCTGTGAAATCTTTGTCAAATGTGCTCAATAGAAGTCATTTGAAGTAATTTTACAAATTATGGACGCAACTTGTCCGGAGGTGTCGGTTGTCCTTTAATGTGTGTTCATGTGTATGTGCGTGTGTTTGTACGGCTGTACTTGTGAGGACAACCAGGATTATATACCATACGTAGTGAGGACATTTTTGACGAGTGAGGACTGTTAGTTTGGTCCTCACAAGTTTTTCATTCAAAAGGCTTCTAATGGTCTAATATGCATCTCTCAAAGCTGCTCACCCGTACAAAAAATTATCCTCTGACTGTAAAGTGTCCTTGAGAGTTTTGAAAGGCCGTTATTAATGAAATGTATTATTATTATTTTGAGAGAGGTTCTTACAAAATGCATTAAAAAAGATTTTTTGTGTTTGTGTGCATGTGTGTATCCATTTAAAGTACCTTTTTATGTGTGTTTGTTCGGCTATATTTGTAAGGACCACCTTGATTTTATACCACATGTAGTGAGGACATGTGTGTATGCACGTGTGTGTGTGTGTATGTGTGTGTGCATGCGTGCACGGGTGTTTAAAAATGTGTTTCAGTGCGCATGCGCATGCGTGTGTGATTGATTGGGCGGGGTTGTGTACGTGTCCATTTAAGTCTGAGCGTATGTTTGCAGCAGACAAGATGATTGACAGGTGTCCGTATAACACCCCCACTCCCAACCTTTGACAGGAGCCCCCTCGAGAAGACCTGACGGTGTCGGAGAAGTTCCAGCTGGTTCTGCATGTGGCCCAGAGAGCTCAGGTGAGCTCCATTTGGCGTTGCCGGTTTTTGTTTGGCAGCCATGTTGCGACTCATTGTGGACGTTTTGCGCAGAACATCTTTGGCAAGATGGCCGACATCCTGGAGAAGATAAAGAAGTGAGATAATAATAACAATCCATTTCATTTGTAAGCGCCTTTCAAAACTCTCAAGGTCACAGTCACAGGATCAGTTTTTCTGCGAGTGAACAGCGGCAGCCACATGCACCAGCGTTCAGTCAACTCGGAATAAATCAAATAGATAGAAAGTTAGCTAGCTAGCTAATAGGTAACTAATAGCTAGGTTTCTAGCTAGTTATATAGCAAATAGATAGATGCTAGGTAGCCAGCTAGCGAGTTAAATAGCAAATAGATAGCAAATAGCTAGCTAGTTAGATAGCAAATAGATAGCTAGGTAGCCAGCAAGCTAGTTTGATAGCGAATAGATAGCGAATAGATAGCAAATAAATAGCTAGCTAGGTATCCAGCTAGCTAGTTAGATAGCGAATAGATAGTAAATAGATAGCTAGCTAGTTAGATAGCGAATAGATAGCAAATAGATAGCTAGCTAGTTAGATAGCGAATAGATAGCAAATAGATAGCTAGCTAGGTAGCCAGTTAGATAGTTAGATAGCTAATAATAATATTAACAATAATAATACATTTAAT
Source organism: Hippocampus bargibanti (assembly GCF_051943395.1). NCBI lineage: Eukaryota > Metazoa > Chordata > Actinopteri > Syngnathiformes > Syngnathidae > Hippocampus > Hippocampus bargibanti. Next base: position 30,071,406 of record NC_142738.1, on the reverse strand, counting down.
TTACCAGTGCCTTTCTGAACACCTAAGGACACTCTACAATAAAAACAATACATAAAACAATAAAATCATGAATAAAACAAGAAATAATAAAACAGCAGATTAAAATAGACCATGAAAGCAAGTTTAAACAGGTGAGTTTTGAGGTGAGATTTGAGAGTAGGAAGGGAGTCAATGTTACGGATGTTGGGTGGAAGTGAGTTCCAGAGTTTGGGAGCGGAGCGGCTGAAAGCTCTGCATCCCATCGTCGTGAGACGGGCAGAGGGCATAGAGTAGTGGAGGGAGGAAGAGGACTGAGGGCCCGAGAGGGAACAGAGATTTGAAGTAGGTCAGACAGATGGGGGGGGCAAGGTTATGGATGGCTTTAAATGTAAACAGAAGTATCTTGAAATCTATACAAAGTTTAACGTGGAGCTGTTGGAGTATAGGACTGATGTGGTGAAAGGAGGGGGTTTGAGTGATGATCCAGGCTGAGGAATTTTGGACTACTTGGAGTTTATGGAGACATTTTTGATTGACCCCGAAAATAAGTGAGTTACAATAATCGATACGGGAGGTGACGAGACTGTGGATAAGGATAGCAGTGGTGTGAGGGGTGCGAGAGGGACGGAGACGATTATTATTACGGAGGTGGAAATATGCAGACGGAGTTATGTTATTTATATGGGACTGAAAATATAGTGTGCTATCGAGGATGACACCCAGGCTCTTGACCTTAATGGCGGGGGACAGGGTATAACTGTCAATGGTGAGAGAGAAACTGTTTGCTTTTTGAAGGGTCGATTTAGTCCAGACAAGGAGAAGTTCAGGTTTTTCGCTGTTTAGTTTGAGAAAGTTGTGAGAAATCCAGGATTTTTGGAGGAGAGCGTCGGGTTTACTGGAGAGGTAAGTTGGGTGTCATCCATGAAGCAGTGAAAGTGAATGCCAAAATTGCAGAAGATATCACCAAGGGGAAGAAGGTATTTAATAAAGAGAAGGGCCCCCAGAACAGACCCTTGGGGCACACCAGAAGACACAGGAGAGGACCGTAAAGTGAATGAGTAAATGTGGATAAACTGTGAGCGGCCAGTGAGGTAGGAGTGAAACCAGCTAAGTGGGGTGTGTGTGACGCCTAGAGTGGAAAGTCGGTTGAGCAGGATGGGGTGAGAAATGGTGTCAAAGGCTGCAGATAGATCAAAAAGGATGACGATAGAGAGGGAGCGGTTATCTGCTGCTATTAGAAGATCATTAGTGATTTTTATGAGGGCTGATTCAGTGCTGTGGCGGGGACGGAAACCAGACTGGAATTGTTCGTAGAGGTTATTGTGAGTGAGGAGAGAGTTGAGCTGAGACGCAACAGTTTTTTCGAGAATTTTAGCGATGAATGGAAGGTGAGAAATTGGATGTAGGTTATTGAAATCATTGGGATCTGAGCCAAGTTTTTTTCAGAATTGGCAATACAGCTGCGGTTTTGAGTGGGACAGAAACAATTCCAGGGAGTGGGTCCAGCTGACAGGTGGAATTCTTGGACTTGGTGATGAAGTCAGAAATTAATGAGGGAAGAGGTAGTTCAAAAGAGGATAGCAGTTGATAGGGGAGGGATACAGAGGAGCCGAGGTGCTGGTGGATCTTGTCGATCTTTTCATTGAAAAACAAAAGCAGAGCATTGCAGGTGTCTGAGGAGTGAAAGTGTGGGGGGTTGAATGGTTTTGTTGTACAGGCAAAAGAGAGTCCATACATTTCCAGTGCTCGAGTCAATCAGTCAGTCAATCAATCAGAATAGTATTGTGATTTTGCGCGTGTGATAGAGTCCTTGTAATGGCTGAGGTGAGCTGTGTACATGTCCTTGTGAGTAGTGAAGCAGTAGAGTCTTCCTGTAGAGTCTTTCTAGTTGCAGAGTTTTCGCCTTGGAGGAGCGGAGATGGGCGGTGAACCATGGGGCGGACCGGGTGAATTGGACAGACCGGGACTTTACAGGAGCAAGGGCGTTGAGCATGCTTGTAAGGTCCGTGTTGTACCGGGAAACAAGTTCATCAGGGGGGGGGGGGGGGGTTGTAGTCCGGATTCAGGGTGGCAGTCATTGCAGTGAGGGTGACAGTGTCGATGTGTTTGATGTTCTGATAAGTGATGATGCGGGGTGGCTTGGGGAGAGAGTGTGATGGGAACATTAAATGAGACAAGGAAATGGTCCGTTACAGGTAGTTCATTTGCTGTGCAATTGGCGGCGGTAAAACCAGAGCTGCATATCAGGTCCAGAGTGTGCCCTTTTATATGCGTGGGAAAATCAGAGAATTGATGCAGGCCAAAACTGTCGAATGAGGAAATGAAGTCTTTGGTGAGGGGATGGATGGAATTGTCAATGTGTGTGTTGAAATCCCCCAGAATCATTATATTTGGTGACAGAGTGTAGAGGTGTGTGAGGACAGTGGAGAAATCTTTTACAAAGTCACAATGTGGTTTCGGGGGACGATAGACAGTGGCTATGACTGTTGGAGAGGGTCTGGAAATTTGACATCCATTTGGCAGGCATTCAAATGAGAGAGTTTCCGGGATTGGCACTTGAATGACTTTCCAGTTCTCGCTGTAAAATATCACGAGACCGCCTCCGCGGCCTGAGAGGCGGGGATTTGAAAGGTAAACAAACCCTGATGGAGTCGAGTCGGAAGAAATCCAAGTTACGGTCACTAAGGATGTCCTGGATAAGACAACCCTTTCCCGTAAGCGAGCGGATGTTCAGGAGGCCGAAGTTGATGCTGGTGGTGTCGTCATTTTGAGAGGCATTAGCCGACCTAGCCAGGCCGGCTAACACACGGTGTTCTACGGAGCGGCTATACCCTCTGCGTGGCCGGCGGAAAGATGACCACAGGGAGGTGATATCCTTCGAGTCATCGAGGTGAAAGTCTCGACGTGATCCGCAGTGGATATACCTCCGGGAAGGGCGACGAGCGATTTCTGGGAAGTGGGAATGTCGCCGGCGGCACGCTTGTCCATTGGGACAAGCGTCCCAATGGACAAGCAGCCGTCCAACGGCTCGATGGAGGAGCGACATGATATCGACCAGCAATGTCCAGAGACAGGCAGCGTCCAGGTTAGCCCTCAAATAGCGGGTGCAGGTGGGTGGAGATGGTACATGTTCTCGTCTGTGATCCGGAGAAACGACCGGTATCACGAGACGATCAGACAGCTAAAACGGACTGGAATTTGACCATAAGTTTCTCTGGTGGCTGTCGAGTATTTCCAGTGGTTACAGGAATCGTAAAAACTAAAAAGAAGTTAAAATGTTTTGCGGGCGAATAGCGGCAGCCAATAGCGTGCCAGCGTACACTCGACCCCAGAAGTGATAGATAGCTAGATAGGTAGCCAGCTAGTTAGATAGATAGATAGCAAATAGATAGTGAGATGCTCCTCATCGGCAGCCGACTAGCGGTCACGGATACATTCAAAAGTGTGTGTTTGTGTGTGTGTGTGTGTGTGTGTGTGTGTGTGTGTGTGTGTGTGTGTGTGTAGTCTGTTCATGTGGGTGGAGCCTCAGTTGACCAGGAAGTTGTACGTGGCCCTGTGGGTGTCCTTCATGGCGTCCTGCCTGCTGCCTTACGACCTGCTGGGATTCCTCATCGGCATGATCTCCTTTTCTTTCAATTTGGCGCCCGTGCACGTTCACGCACACGCGGAACATCTTGTGGTGTTTTCCCTCAGGCATGTTTGCGGGCATCAAGTTCTTTGTCATCAACTTCATCTTCCAAAGTTGCCCCAAGCTGCGTTGGCGCTACGATACGGCGCACATCGTGTGGAGCGGCCTGCCCACCGACGTCCAGTTGAGGGGGCGGGGCTCCGACCCCGCCGCCAGACGCGTGAGTGTTGCTAGCTAGCTAGCATTCAAGCTAGCTATCTAGCTAGATAGCTTCTCCCAACCTATGTTTTATAATAATAATAATAATGATGATAATAATAATAATAATAATAATAATAATAATAATAATAATAATAATCAGAAAATCAGAAAATCAGAAAACCTTTATTCGTCCCACAATGGGGAAATTTGCTAATAATAATAATAATAATAATAATAATAATAATAATAATACATTTCATTTCTAAGCACCTTTAAAAACTTTCAAGGTCACTTTACAGTTACAGGACAAAGTACAGTTGCAGTTTTTCTGCAGGTGAGCAGCGGCAGCCACATGCGCCAGTGTTCACCCGGAATAACTCAAATAGATAGGTTTGCTAGCTAGCTTATAGATAATTAAATAAATAGATAGCTATCTGTCTAGTTATATAGCGAATAGATAGCAGATAGATAGCTAGAGGTAGCCAGCTAGCTAGTTAGACAGCAAATAGATAGCTAGCCACGTAGCCAGCTAGCTAGTTAGATAGCAAATCGCTATATTGTTCTATCTGATTGTTCTGTGGCACTGGTTTCAACTTATTAGCCCTGGTGTCACCTCATTAGAACGGGCCCCCCGCCATTTTCCCGTAAATTTTGTGTTTCAGGCCGCCGCAGGTGGCGATGACGGCGATGGCGGCAGCGGGGGTCGATGCTACAGCACCAAGCGAGGAACCTTCCAGCAGGTCTTCAAGCTACCTGAGAGCGAGCGCCCCCTGGCAGGTAACTTGAAAGCTAGCGCGCGAAGGCTGAATGTTGTTGTTGTTATTGTTGTTGTTGTCGTCTTTGCGCGTAGTGTGTGAGAGCGGCTGGCGTTGCTGCCTCATCAACCGCGACAAAAAGACGCCCGCAGACTACATCCGCAATGGAGTCCTCTTTGTCACCGACAAGTAAGCTCATTCATTCGTTCATCCGTCTGTCCGTCTGTTTCTTTGTTGGTTTATTTACTTATATACCCATTCATTCGTTGATTTATTTGTCTATGTATTTATTCGCCTATTTATTTGTTTATTTACATGTTTATCCATTCATTAGTTCATTTATGTGTCTCTGTATTTATTCGCCTATTTATTTGTTTATTTCCATATTTATGCATTCATTCGTTCATTTATGTTTATTTATTTATTTTTTTATTTACATATTTCATTTATGTTTATTCATTTATTTGTTTATTTACATATTTATCCATTCATTCATTTATGTTTCTATTTATTTGCCTATTTATTTATTTACGTATTTATTCGTTCATTTACGTGTCTACGTATGTATTCGCCTATTTATTTATTTGTTTATGTACATATTTATCAATTCATTCGTTCATTTATGTGTCTCTGTATTTATTCGCCTATTTATTTGTTTATTTACATATTAATGCATTCATTCGTTCATTTATGTTTATTTATTTATTTGTTTATTTACATATTTATGCATTCATTCGTTCATTTATGTTTATTCATTCATTTGTTTATTTACATATTTATCCATTCATTCATTTATGTTTCTATTTATTTGCCTATTTATTTATTTACGTATTTATTCGTTCATTTACGTGTCTACGTATGTATTCGCCTATTTATTTATTTGTTTATGTACATATTTATCAATTCATTCGTTCATTTATGTGTCTCTGTATTTATTCGCCTATTTATTTGTTTATTTACATATTAATGCATTCATTCGTTCATTTATGTTTATTTATTTATTTGTTTATTTACATATTTATGCATTCATTCGTTCATTTATGTTTATTCATTCATTTGTTTATTTACATATTTATCCATTCATTCATTTATGTTTCTATTTATTTGCCTATTTATTTATTTACGTATTTATTCGTTCATTTACGTGTCTACGTATGTATTCGCCTATTTATTTATTTGTTTATGTACATATTTATCAATTCATTCGTTCATTTATGTGTCTCTGTATTTATTCGCCTATTTATTTGTTTATTTACATATTAATGCATTCATTCGTTCATTTATGTTTATTTATTTATTTGTTTATTTACATATTTATGCATTCATTCGTTCATTTATGTTTATTCATTCATTTGTTTATTTACATATTTATCCATTCATTCATTTATGTTTCTATTTATTTGCCTATTTATTTATTTACGTATTTATTCGTTCATTTACGTGTCTACGTATGTATTCGCCTATTTATTTATTTGTTTATGTACATATTTATCAATTCATTCGTTCATTTATGTGTCTCTGTATTTATTCGCCTATTTATTTGTTTATTTACATATTAATGCATTCATTCGTTCATTTATGTTTATTTATTTATTTGTTTATTTACATATTTATGCATTCATTCGTTCATTTATGTTTATTTATTTATTTGTTTATTTACATATTTATGCATTCATTCGTTCATTTATGTTTATTTATTTATTTGTTTATTTACATATTTATGCATTCATTCGTTCATTTATGTTTATTCATTTATTTGTTTATTTACATATTTATCTATTCATTCATTTATGTTTCTATTTATTTGCCTATTTATTTATTTACGTATTTATTCGTTCATTTACGTGTCTACGTATTTATTCGTCTATTTATTTATTTGTTTATGTACATATTTATCAATTCATTCGTTTATTTATGTGTCTCTGTATTTATTCGCCTATTTATTTGTTTATTTACATATTTATGCATTCATTCGTTCATTTATGTTTATTTTTTTATTTTTTTATTTACATATTTATCCATTCATTCGTTCATTTATGTTTATTTATTTATTTGTTTATTTACATATTTATCCATTCATTCATTTATGTTTCTATTTATTTGCCTATTTATTTATTTACGTATTTATTCGTTTATTTACGTGTCTACGTATTTATTCGCGTATTTATTTATTTGTTTATGTACATATTTATCAATTCATTCGTTCATTTGTGTCTCTCTGTATTTATTCGCCTATTTATTTGTTTATTTACATATTTATGCATTCATTCGTTCATTTATGTTTATTCATTTATTTGTTTATTTACATATTTATGCATTCATTCGTTCATTTATGTTTATTCATTTATTTGTTTATTTACATATTTATCCATTCATTCATTTATGTTTCTATTTATTTGCCTATTTATTTATTTACGTATTTATTCGTTCATTTACGTGTCTACGTATGTATTCGCCTATTTATTTATTTGTTTATGTACATATTTATCAATTCATTCGTTCATTTGTGTGTCTATGTATTTATTCGCTTATGTATTTATTTGTTTATTTACGTCTTTATCCATTCATTCGTTCATAACTGTACCTACCAATTGTTAGGTTAGAATATTACAAGCTAACATTAGCGTTAACAGTTACATTTAATCTTTTAACAATTTTGAACGTTTTAAGCTAACAATTGGCGCGTTCGTTGTGAGAGGGATGACCAAAAAGCCGGCAAGTTACTCACAGATAATTTATTCCTAATTTGATCCAATACAGAATTCTGGGTCTCAGCACCCTGACACAGAAAATATTTGTGTGGCCCAAATCAGTAAGAGAGACGAAAGACGAACACTTAGACTGAGCAGCCCAGATTTAAAGGTGTACCACATGCATATTCAAATTTGGCTCAAAGAAAGAAATGAGCAGTTGATTGGATCCCTCTCCTCTGATGTCGTCATCCTTCTGGCGGGATGTCGCGGAGACGTCTCAAGTTGCTTCTGCCGTGGTTTATGTTGTAACCTTTGACCTCCTTTGTGCAGCGCTGGCTAAGTCGTAACTTTTATCTTTCCTGGGGTGATGAGGACCAGTTGACCCCTTGACCTCCTGGTACCTGAACAGACGCAACTCCCAACAAACATTCCATGTCCGCTTGCACATCCTCCTATTGAAAGCAAAGCACTATCTATGCCGAGTAACTCATTGTTTTACGGCTTATCCCACACATTGCCTAACATGGCTAAGGAAATGTATTCACTTCCTTTATTGCAGACCAGCCGACCGCTTAGATCATCTGGCACCTCAAACATGTCTCCAACCAACCATACCTCTTTCTTCTGTTATCTAGCTAATTACAAGCAAAGCAATACTTATACTGACTAAACTTACGATGTTTATCTTGAGCAATGTTTAATCTGGCTAAATAAATGTATCTATTTCCTTCACTATGTATTTATTCGCCTATTTATTTGTTTATTTACATATTTAGCCATTCATTCGTTCATTTGTGTCTATTTATTTGTCTATGTATTTTTTTGCCTATTTTTTGTGTTTATTTACATATTTATCCATTCATTCGTTCATTTATGTGTCTATGTAGTTATTCGTCTATTTACTTATTTGTTTATTTACACATTTATCCATTCATTCGTTCATTTATGTGTCTATTTATTTGTCTATGTATTTATTCGCCTATTTATTTATTTGTTTATTTACATATTTATCCATTCATTCGTTCATTTGTGTCTATTTACGTATTTGTCTATGTATTTATTTGCCTATTTATTTATGTTTATTTACGTATTTATCCATTCATTCGTTTGTGTCTATGTTTTTATTAGCTTTTTCATTTATTTGTTTATGGACGTATTTATCCATTAATTTGTTCATTTATGTGTCTATTTACTTATTTGTTTATTTACATATTTATCCATTCGTTCATTTATGTGTCTATATATTTATTCGCCTATTCATTTATTTCTTTACGTATTCATCCATTCATTTGTTCATTTATGTGTCTATTTATTTGTCTATGTATTTATTCGCCTATTTATTTATTTGTTTATTTACGTATTTTTTTTCATTCATTCATTCATTTATTTGTCGATGTATTTATTGGCCTATTCATTCATTTGTGTTTTTACACATTTTTCCATTCATTCATTCATTTGTGTATATTTATTTATTCGCCTATTTATTTATTTGTTTATTTACGTATTTTATCCATTTATTCATTCATTCATTCATTCATTTATGTGTCTATTTATTTGTCTATGTATTTATTTGCCTATTTATTTTTTGTTTATTTACGTATTTATCCATTCATTCATTTGTCTATGTATTTATTCGCCTATTCATTTATTTGTGTATTTACATATTTATCCATTCATTCGTTCATTTGTGTCTATGTATTCGCCTATTTATTTATTTGTTTATTTACGTATTTTATCCATTCATTCATTCATTGATTCATTGATTCATTCATTCATTCATTTATGTGTCTATATATTTATTCGCCTATTCATTTATTTGTTTACGTATTCATCATTCATTTGTTCATTTATGTCTATTTTTTGTCTATGTATTTATTCGCCTATTCATTTATTTGTGTATTTACATATTTATCCATTCATTCGTTCATTTGTGTCTATGTATTCGCCTATTTATTTATTTGTTTATTTACGTATTTTATCCATTCATTCATTCATTCATTCATTTATGTCTATATATTTATTCGCCTATTCATTTATTTGTTTACGTATTCATCCATTCATTTGTTCATTTATGTGTCTATTTATTTGTCTATGTATTTATTCACCTATTTATTTATTTATTTACGTATTTTAGTCATTCATTCGTTCATTTATGTGTCTATTTATTTGTCTATGTATTTATTCGCCTATTTATTTATTTGTTTATTTACATATTTATCCATTCATTCGTTCATTTGTGTCTATTTATTTGTCTATGTATTTATTTATGTTTATTTACGTATTTATCCATTCATTTATTCATTTATTTGTCTGTTTTTATTCGCCTATTCATTTATTTCTTTACGTATTCATCCATTCATTTGTTCATTTATGTGTCTATTTATTTGTCTATGTATTTATTCGCCTGCTTATTTATTTGTTTATTTACGTATTTTATTCATTCATTCATTCATTCATTCATTCATTCATTTATTTGTCTATGTATTTATTCGCCTATTCATTTATTTGTGTCTTTACGTATTTATCCATTCATTCGTTCATTTGTGTCTATGTATTCGCCTAATTATTTATTTGTTTATTTACGTATTTTATCCATTCATTCATTCATTCATTAATTCATTCATGTGTCTATATATTTATTTGCCTATTCATTTATTTGTTTACGTATTCATCCATTTATTTGTTCATTTGTGTCTATTTTTTTGTCTATGTATTTATTCGCCTATTTATTTATTTGTTTATTTACGTATTTTAGTCATTCATTCGTTCATTTATGTGTCTATTTATTTGTCTATGTATTTATTCGCCTATTTATTTATGTTTATTTACGTATTTATCCATTCATTTGTTCATTTATGTGTCTATGTTTTTATTCGCCTTTTCATGTATTTGTTTATGTACTTATTTATCCATTCATTTGTTCATTTATGTGTCTATTTACTTATTTGTTTATTTACATATTTATCCATTCATTCATGTGTCTATATATTTATTCGCCTATTCATTTATTTCTTTACATATTCATCCATTCATTTGTTCATTTGTGTCTATTTTTTTGTCTATGTATTTATTCGCCTATTTATTTATTTGTTTATTTACGTATTTTTTTCATTCATTCATTCATTTATTTGTCGATGTATTTATTCGCCTATTCATTCATTTGTGTTTTTACGTATTTATCCATTCATTCGTTCATTTGTGTCTATTTATTTATTCGCCTATTTATTTGTTTATTTACGTATTTTATTCATTCATTCATTCATTCATTCATTCATTCATTCATTCATTCATTTATATGTCTATATATTTATTCGCCTATTCATTTATTTGTTTACGTATTCATCCATTCATTTGTTCATGTATGTGTCTATTTATTTGTCTATGTATTTATTCGCCTATTTATTTATTTGTTTATTTACGTATTTTAGTCATTCATTCGTTCATTTATGTGTCTATTTATTTGTCTATGTATTTATTCGCCTATTTATTTATGTTTATGTACGTATTTATCCATTCATTTGTTCATTTATGTGTCTATTTACTTATTTGTTTACTTACATATTTATCCATTCATTCATTTATGTGTCTATATATTTATTCGCCTATTCATTTATTTCTTTACGTATTCATCCATTCATTTGTTCATTTATGTGTCTATTTATTTGTCTATGTATTTATTTGCCTACTTATTTATTTATTTATTTACGTATTTTATTCATTCATTCATTCATTTATTTGTCTATGTATTTATTCGCCTATTGATTTATTTGTGTATTTACGTATTTATCCATTCATTCGTTCATTTGTGTCTATGTATTTATTCTCCCGTTTGTTTATTTATTCGTTATTTTATTCATGTATTTGTATTTATCAGCTAACTTATTTATTTAATTATTCATTCATTTATTCAATGATTCATTCTTTTATTTATTTGTTTATTTATACATTTATTTGTATATGCATGCATTACCAGCTAACTTGTTTATGTATTTATTTGTCCATTAATTATTTTGTTTATTTACTTATTTAGTTAGTTGATTATTGAGATTTTATTGATGAAAAGCAAAATAAATGGGCTATTTATTTTCGAAAATGCATGCATTAAAAGAACGTTTGTCCTTCTTTCCAGTAAATTAGTAGCCACCATACAACAACACAATTCTATTTGAAGTGAGAGTGTCGCCCTTAATTATTATTATTTTTTTGTCTGTTGTCTTTTTTGCCAGCTACTTGTGCTTCGAGTGTTCTCGCTCGTCTTCGTCCAAGAGGGACAAAGTCATCAAACTGCTGGACATCACCGACATCCAGAAGGTCCTCGCCGGTCTCGTCCTGGCAAAACAATTCTTTTCTTTCCTTTTGTCAAACACTGTCCGTATGTCCGTCCGTCTGTCCGTCTGTCCGTCTGTCCGTCTGCCCCCTCGCAGTACAAAGTGCTGTCGGTGTTACCCGGCCTCGGGATGGGCATCTCCATCGCAACCCCCTTCACGCAGAAGGTGAGAAAGGCACACAAAGCAAGTTCTGTCTGCGCCTCTACCAGCGTCGTGTTTTCAGGACCTTAAAGGACAACCGACGTCTCCGGACAAGTTGTGTCCATAATTTGTAAAATGGCTTCAAATGACTTCTCCTGAGCGTATTTTACAAAGATTCCACCGCATATAGCTATATTTTACATTTTAAGACTCGCGCTGAATATTCCGGAAGTCTTGTTTTTGAGTTGGTGACGAGTCCTCACGCTACGTCACTGAAGGAACACCCCTGACCGAGAAAGGACATACCGTGCATCACCTCGATGCATTTTGCGGTACTCTGAAAACTTCGTGTTGATCCGCGTTGATGGCGAAATTAGAAGGAAAACACAGAAATAACGCCATGGTGAATCGTTTTGTGTTGCGCCAAGACTTCTACGTATTTGACGTTCGCTTACAAAATGTCCCAGGAGACAATTTCCACGGAGCTTTGTCGCCATATATTCTGCCTTTTTTGGGTACTGTGAGTAGGAAAGAGTTTGTCACTACATTTCTCTCCAGATGCATCAAAATGACCGGAACAAATTCTTTAATCGATTGCAAACATGTATGCTTTCCTCTTCAGAACTATTTGAATCATATTCATAACTGGATGAGTCACAAGTAAGCATCTTTTCAGAATCTGAAGCCATTGTTTTGATTCTCCGGCAAGGCAAGACGTCTTGGCGTTACACTACGAACAAGGGGGCGGGACCTTCTGAAACTGACCACTTCCGGGTTCAATTTGAAGTCGTTTTTGGACACTTTAAGTCATTTTTATTGGTGTTTTGCATTTGACTAAAAATATCATACTGGGTGTTTTGGGTATTTTAGATGCTATAAAACGTTTTTCTGTTGTCAGTTAGGAAACAAAAAAGTGATGTCGGTTGTCCTTTAAAGGAGCACACCAAAGTCTGGAATCCAAAATGGACTCTATGCCGAATCGTGCATGCTCACAGAGCAAACCCACCGCAATAAATAAACACGTAGTTAGGTAGTCAGGTACGTACGTACGTACGTAGGTAGCTAGGTATCAGTCAAGTCAATAAATGGCTGGATAAATGAACAAATAAATAGCATACATACATACATACATACATACATACATACATACATACATACATACATACATACATACATACATACATTCATACATATTCAGTTATTTTGTATGCAATTACTTTTTACTCAGTTACTTTGTCACTCGGTTACTTTTTTACTCAGTTACTTATTTACTCTGTTGTTTTCTTACTGAGTTGCTTTTTTACTCGGTAACTTTTTGCTCAGTTACTCTTTTACTCAGTTACGTTTTTACTCTGTTGTTTTCTTACTCCGTTGCTTTTTATTCTATTACTTTTTTACTCGGTTAACTTTTTACTCCGTTACTCTTTTACTCAGTTATTTTTTTACTTTGTTATTTTTTTACTCCTTTACATTTACTGTTTTTTACTTAGTTGCTTTTTTACTCAATTACCTTTTTACGCAGTTACATTTTTACTGTGTTAGTCTTTCACTCAGTTATTTTGTACGCAGTTACTTTTTTACTCTGTTTTTACTCTGTTGCTTTTTTATTCTGTTACTTTTTACTCAGTTACATTTTTACTCTGTTGTTTTTACTCAGTTACATTTTTACTCTTACTCTTTCATTTAGTTACTTTGTTACTTAGTGACTTTTTTACTTAGTTACTTTTCTACTCAATTACTTTTTTACTCAGTTACATTTTTACTCTGTTTTTTACTCAATTGCTTATTTACTCAGTTACCTTTTTCTCGGTTAACTTTCTACTCAGTTAATCTTTTACCCGGTTACTTTTTTACTAGGTCACTTTATTCCTCAGTTACTTTATTACTCAGTTACTTCTACTCAGTTACTACTACTCTATTACTTACTTGCATAATGTATGAATTTCCCCATTGTGGGACTATTAAGGTCCTGATTCATACATACGTTCATACATTAACAAAGTTGTAAAGTAACTAAGCAGTAAAGTAATTATTGAGTATCATAACTATGTGGTATAGTAACTATGGTAGATAGGTAGGTAAGTAGGTAGGTATCATTAAATAAGTAAATAAATGGATTGGATAAATGACCAAATAAATAATAGAATGAATACATACATCTGAATTCGAAAGCCTTTAATAGTCCCACAAAAAGTAAAGTAACTAAGTAAAAGAGTAACTGAGTAAAAATATAACAGAGTAGCAAAGTAATGGAGTAGCACCGTAACAGAGTAGAACAGTAACAGAGTGACAAAGTAACGGAGTAGTGAAGTAACTAAGTAGTAAAGTAAGTTGTAGGTATAAATAAATAAATGGCTGGATACATGTATAAATATATATATATATATGTATAAATAAATAATGATAAAAATGATAAAAAATAAATATATGTATAAACGAATAAAACACATAAACCCGAAAAAAACCACCAAGTAAGGCGTTTTTAGCGCAAAAAAAATTGCCGAAAAAAATGACCATGTATATAGTAAGGCGTTTTTTGGATGAAAAAAAGAGCATGTATAGTAAGGCGTTTTTAGCCGAAAAAAAAAACACCATGTATAGTAAAATGTTTTTGACCCGAAAAAAAAACCACCATGTATAGTACGGCGTTTTATCTTTAAAAAAAAACGGGCATGTATAATAAGGTGTTTTTGGGCCAAAAAAAAACCCCACCATGTATAGTAAGGCGTATATAGTGCAAAAAACGACCATGTATAGTAAGGCGTTTTTAGCCTGAAAAAAAAACGCCCATGTATAGTAAGGCGTTTTTGGCCCGAAAAAAAACCACCATGTATAGTAAGGCTTTTATAGCGCAAAAATTTACCATGTATAGTAAGGCGTTTTTAGCTGAAAAAGTGACCATGTATAGTAAGGCGTTTTTGGCCCGGAAAAAAACACAATGGAAAGTAAGCCGTTCATAGTGCAAAAAACCACCATGTATATATAGTAAGGCGTTTTTGGCCCGGAAAAAAACGACCATGTATCGTTCTTGTATTTTTCTTGCATGCAGTGGGCATGTAGCTCAGTGGGAGAGTGCGTACTTTGAATGTATGAGGTCTGGAGTTCACTCCCAGCCGTCTGCGCTTGGGATTTTTGCAAATTTCCCCATTGCGGGACTATTAAAGGATTTTTTATTCTTATAAAAAATGACCGTGTATAGTAAGGCATTTTTAGCCGAAAAAGACGACCATGTATAGTGAGGCGTTTTTAGCCGAAAAAAAACACCATGGATAGTCAGGCGGTTTTGGCCCGAAAAAAAAAAACATTATGCATAGTAAGGCGTTTTTAGCCCAACAAACGACCATGTATCGTAGTGTTTTCAGCCGGGAAAAAAAAAACACCATGTATAATAAGGCGTTTTAATGCCGGAAAAACGACCATCTATAGTAAGGCGTTTTTAGCGCAAAAAACGACTATGTATAGTAAGGCGTTTTTAGCCCGAAAAAAAACCCAATGTATATCGTGTGAAAAAGCCGGAAAAAAAACGACCAAGCGTTTTTCGGATGAAAAAAAAACATGTATAGTAAGGCGTTTTTAGCCCAAAAAAATGACCATGTATAGTGAGGTGTTTTTCTGATGAAAAAAGACCATGTATATAGTAAGGCGTTTTTCGGATGAAAAAAGACCATGTATAGTAAGGCGTTTTTGGGATGAAAAAAGACCATGTATAGTAAGGCGTTTTTATGCTGAAAAAAACGACCATGTATAGTAAGGCGTTTTTAGCGGATGAAAAAAGACCATGTATAGTAAGGCGTTTTTGGGATGAAAAAAGACCATGTATAGTAAGGCGTTTTTATGCTGAAAAAAAACGACCATGTATAGTGAGGTGTTTTTCTGATGAAAAAAAGACCATGTATAGTAAGGCGTTTTTAGCCGAAAAAAATGAGCATGTATAGTAAGCCGCTTTTCGGATGAAAAAAGACCATGTATAGTAAGGCGTTTTCAGCCAAAAAAAAAACCGACCATGTATAATAAGGCGTTTTTATGCTGAAAAACACGACCATGTATAGTAAGGCGTTTTTAGCCGAAAAAAAAACACCATGGATAGTCAGGCGCTTTTGGCCCGAAAAAAACCATTATGCATAGTAAGGCGTTTTTAGCCCAAAAAACGACCATGTATCGTAAAGTGTTTTTAGCCGGAAAAAAAACCCCACCATGTATAATAAGGCGTTTTCATGCCGGAAAAACTACCATATGTAGTAAGGCGTTTTTAGCGCAAAAAAACGACCATGTATAATAAGGCCCTTTTATGCTGAAAACACGACCATGTATAGTGAGGCGTTTTTAGCCGAAAAAAAAACACCATGGATAGTCAGGCGCTTTTGGCCCGAAAAAACCTATTATGTATAGTAAGGCGTTTTTAGCCCAAAAAACGACAATGTATCGTAAAGTGTTTTTAGACGGAAAAAAAACCACCATGTATAATAAGGCGTTTTCATGCCGGAAAAACGACCATATGTAGTAAGGCGTTTTTTGCGCAAAAAAACGACTATGTATAGTAAGATGTTTTTAGCCGGAAAAAAATGAGCATGTATAGTAAGGCGTTTTTAGCCGAAAAAAAAACGACCATGTATAATAAGGCGTTTTTATGCTGAAAAAAACGACCATGTACAGTAAGGCGTTTTTCGGATGAAAAAAGACCATGTATAGTAAGGCGTTTTTATGATGAAAAAAAGTCCATGTGTAATAAGGCGTTTTTATGCTGAAAAAAACGACCATGTATAATAAGGCGTTTTCATGCCGGAAAAACGACCATATGTAGTAAGGCGTTTTTTGCGCAAAAAAACCACTATGTATAGTAAGATGTTTTTAGCCGGAAAAAAATGAGCATGTATAGTAAGGCGCTTTTTGGATGAAAGAAGACCATGTACAGTAAGGCGTTTTTAGCCGAAAAAAAAATGACCATGTATAATAAGGCGTTTTTATGCTGAAAAAAAAACAATGTATTGTAAGTTGGGGTTTTTTTTGCCCGAAAAAAACAAAAAAAAAAACATCACGTATCGTGTGAAAAAGCCGGAAAAAAACGAGTATGTATAGTAAAGCGTTTTTCGGATAAAAAAAACATGTAGAGTAAGGCGTTTTTCGGATGAAAAAAGACCATGTATAGTAAGGCGTTTTTAGCCGAAAAAAAAAACGACCATGTATAGTAAGGCGTTTTTCGGATGAAAAAGACCATGTATAGTAAGGCGTTTTTATGCTGAAAAAAACGACAATGTATAGTAAGGCGTTTTTCAGATGAAAAAAAGACCATGTATAATAAGGCGTTTTTATGCTGAAAAAAACGACCATGTACAGTAAGGCGTTTTTAGCCGAAAAAAAACGACCATGTATAATAAGGCGTTTTTATGCTGAAAAAAACGACCATGTATAATAAGGCGTTTTTATGCTGAAAAAAACGACCATGTACAGTAAGGCGTTTTTAGCCAGAAAAAAAACGACCATGTATAATAAGGCATTTTTATGCTGAAAAAAAACGACCATGTATAATAAGGCGTTTTTATGCTGAAAAAAACGACCATGCATAATAAGGCGTTTTTATGCTGAAAAAAACGACCATGTACAGTAAGGCGTTTTTCGGATGAAAAAAACGACCATGTATAGTAAGGCGTTTTTCAGATGAAAAAAGACCATGTACAGTAAGGCGTTTTTAGCCGAAAAAAAAAACAACCATGCATAATAAGGCGTTTTTATGCTGAAAAAAACGACCATGTACAGTAAGGCGTTTTTAGCCGAAAAAAAAAAACGACCATGCATAATAAGGCGTTTTTATGCTGAACAAAACGACCATGTATAGTAAGGCGTTTTTATGCTGAAAAAAACGACCATGTACAGTAAGGCGTTTTTAGCCGAAAAAAAAAAACGACCATGCATAATAAGGCGTTTTTATGCTGAACAAAACGACCATGTATAGTAAGGCGTTTTTATGCTGAAAAAAACGACAATGTATAGTAAGGCGTTTTTCAGATGAAAAAAAGACCATGTATAGTAAGTCGTTTTTAGCCGAAAAAAAAAAAAAAAGACCATGTATAATAAGGCGTTTTTATGCTGAAAAAAACGACCATGTACAGTAAGGCGTTTTTAGCCGAAAAAAAACGACCATGTATAATAAGGCGTTTTTATGCTGAAAAAAACGACCATGTATAATAAGGCGTTTTTATGCTGAAAAAAACGACCATGTACAGTAAGGCGTTTTTAGCCAGAAAAAAAACGACCATGTATAATAAGGCATTTTTATGCTGAAAAAAACGACCATGTATAATAAGGCGTTTTTATGCTGAAAAAAACGACCATGCATAATAAGGCGTTTTTATGCTGAAAAAAACGACCATGTACAGTAAGGCGTTTTTCGGATGAAAAAAACGACCATGTATAGTAAGGCGTTTTTCAGATGAAAAAAGACCATGTACAGTAAGGCGTTTTTAGCCGAAAAAAAAAACAACCATGCATAATAAGGCGTTTTTATGCTGAAAAAAACGACCATGTACAGTAAGGCGTTTTTAGCCGAAAAAAAAAAACGACCATGCATAATAAGGCGTTTTTATGCTGAACAAAACGACCATGTATAGTAAGGCGTTTTTATGCTGAAAAAAACGACCATGTACAGTAAGGCGTTTTTAGCCGAAAAAAAAAACGACCATGCATAATAAGGCGTTTTTATGCTGAAAAAAACGACCATGTACAGTAAGGTGTTTTTAGCCGAAAAAAAAACGACCATGTATAATAAGGCGTTTTTATGCTGAAAAAAACGACCATGTATAATAAGGCGTTTTTATGCTGAAAAAAACGATCATGTACAGTAAGGTGTTTTTAGCCGAAAAAAAACCGACCATGTATAATAAGGCGTTTTTATGCTGAAAAAAACGACCATGTATAGTAAGGCGTTTTTCGGATGAAAAAAGACCATGTATAGTAAGGCATTTTTATGATGAAAAAAGACCATGTATAGTAAGGCGTTTTTATGCTGAAAAAAACGACCATGTATAATAAGGCGTTTTTATGCTGAAAAAAACGACCATGTACAGTAAGGCGTTTTTAGCCCAAAAAAAAACGACCATGCATAATAAGGCGTTTTTCGGATGAAAAAAGACCATGTATAGTA
The DNA here is from genome assembly GCF_051943395.1 of Hippocampus bargibanti. Classification (NCBI taxonomy): domain Eukaryota; kingdom Metazoa; phylum Chordata; class Actinopteri; order Syngnathiformes; family Syngnathidae; genus Hippocampus; species Hippocampus bargibanti. The sequence continues at coordinate 30,052,543 of NC_142738.1, read as the reverse complement.
AGGCGTTTTTATGATGAAAAAAGACCATGTATAGTAAGGCGTTTTTATGCTGAAAAAAATGACCATGTACAGTAAGGCGTTTTTCAGATGAAAAAAGACCATGTACAGTAAGGCGTTTTTAGCCGGAAAAAAAAACGACCATGTATAATAAGGCGTTTTTATGCTGAAAAAAACGACCATGTATAATAAGGCGTTTTTATGCTGAAAGAAACGACCATGTATAATAAGGCGTTTTTATGCTGAAAAAAAGACCATGTACAGTAAGGCGTTTTTAGCCGAAAAAAAACGACCATGTATAATAAGGCGTTTTTATGCTGAAAAAAATGACCATGTATCATAAGGCGTTTTTATGCTGAAAAAAACGACCATGTACAGTAAGGCGTTTTTAGCCAGAAAAAAAACGACCATGTATAATAAGGCGTTTTTATGCTGAAAAAAACGACCATGTATAATAAGGCGGTTTTCGGATGAAAAAAAAAACATGTATAGTAAGGCGTTTTTCAGATGAAAAAAGACCATGTATAGTAAGTCGTTTTTAGCCGAAAAAAAAAACCGACCATGTATAATAAGGCGTTTTTATGCTGAAAAAAACGACCATGTACAGTAAGGCGTTTTTAGCCAAAAAAAAAACGACCATGCATAATAAGGCGTTTTTATGCTGAAAAAAACGACCATATATAGTAAGGCGTTTTTATGCTGAAAAAAACCACCATGTACAGTAAGGCGTTTTTAGCCGCAAAAAAAACGACCATGCATAATAAGGCGTTTTTATGCTGAAAAAAACGACCATGTACAGTAAGGTGTTTTTAGCCGAAAAAAAACGACCATGTATAATAAGGCGTTTTTCGGATGAAAAAAACCATGTATAGTAAGGCGTTTTTCAGATGAAAAAAGACCACGTATAGTAAGTCGTTTTTAGCCGAAAAAAAAACGACCATGTATAATAAGGCGTTTTTATGCTGAAAAAACGACCATGTACAGTAAGGCGTTTTTAGCCGAAAAAAAACGACCATGTATAATAAGGGGTTTTTATGCTGAAAAAAACGACCATGTATAATAAGGCGTTTTTATGCTCAAAAAAACGACCATGTATAATAAGGCGTTTTTATGCTGAAAAAAACGACCATGTACAGTAAGGCGTTTTTAGCCGAAAAAAAACGACCATGTACAGTAAGGCGTTTTTAGCCGAAAAAAAAACGACCATGCATAATAAGGCGTTTTTATGCTGAACAAAACGACCATGTATAGTAAGGCGTTTTTATGCTGAAAAAAACGACCATGTACAGTAAGGCGTTTTTAGCCGAAAAAAAAAAACGACCATGCATAATAAGGCGTTTTTATGCTGAACAAAACGACCATGTATAGTAAGGCGTTTTTATGCTGAAAAAAACGACCATGTACAGTAAGGCGTTTTTAGCCGAAAAAAAAACGACCATGTATAATAAGGCGTTTTTCGGATGAAAAAAAAAACATGTATAGTAAGGCGTTTTTCAGATGAAAAAAGACCATGTATAGTAAGGCGTTTTTATGCTGAAAAAAACGACCATGTATAATAAGGCGTTTTTATGCTGAAAAAAACGACCATGTACAGTAAGGCGTTTTTAGCCCAAAAAAAAACGACCATGCATAATAAGGCGTTTTTCGGATGAAAAAAGACCATGTATAGTAAGGCGTTTTTATGATGAAAAAAGACCATGTATAGTAAGGCGTTTTTATGCTGAAAAAAACGACCATGTACAGTAAGGCGTTTTTAGCCGAAAAAAAAACGACCATGCATAATAAGGCGTTTTTCGGATGAAAAAAGACCATGTATAGTAAGGCATTTTTATGATGAAAAAAGACCATGTATAGTAAGGCGTTTTTATGCTGAAAAAAACGACCATGTATAATAAGGCGTTTTTATGCTGAAAAAAACGACCATGTACAGTAAGGCGTTTTTAGCCGAAAAAAAAACGACCATGTATAATAAGGCGTTTTTCGGATGAAAAAAAAAACATGTATAGTAAGGCGTTTTTCAGATGAAAAAAGACCATGTATAGTAAGGCGTTTTTATGCTGAAAAAAACGACCATGTATAATAAGGCGTTTTTATGCTGAAAAAAACGACCATGTACAGTAAGGCGTTTTTAGCCCAAAAAAAAACGACCATGCATAATAAGGCGTTTTTCGGATGAAAAAAGACCATGTATAGTAAGGCGTTTTTATGATGAAAAAAGACCATGTATAGTAAGGCGTTTTTATGCTGAAAAAAACGACCATGTACAGTAAGGCGTTTTTAGCCGAAAAAAAAACGACCATGCATAATAAGGCGTTTTTCGGATGAAAAAAGACCATGTATAGTAAGGCATTTTTATGATGAAAAAAGACCATGTATAGTAAGGCGTTTTTATGCTGAAAAAAACGACCATGTATAATAAGGCGTTTTTATGCTGAAAAAAACGACCATGTACAGTAAGGCGTTTTTAGCCCAAAAAAAAACGACCATGCATAATAAGGCGTTTTTCGGATGAAAAAAGACCATGTATAGTAAGGCGTTTTTATGATGAAAAAAGACCATGTATAGTAAGGCGTTTTTATGCTGAAAAAAATGACCATGTACAGTAAGGCATTTTTAGCCCAAAAAAAAACGACCATGCATAATAAGGCGTTTTTCGGATGAAAAAAGACCATGTATAGTAAGGCGTTTTTATGATGAAAAAAGACCATGTATAGTAAGGCGTTTTTATGCTGAAAAAAACGACCATGTATAGTAAGGCGTTTTTAGCCGAAAAAAATGAGCATGTATAGTAAGGCGTTTTTCGGATGAAAAAAGACCATGTATAGCAAGGCGTTTTTAGCCCAAAAAACGACCATGTATCGTAAAGTGTTTTTAGCCGGAAAAAAAAACCACCATGTATAATAAGGCGTTTTCATGCCGGAAAAACGACCATATGTAGTAAGGCGTTTTTAGCGCAAAAAAACGACTATGTATAGTAAGGTGTTTTTAGCTAGAAAAAAATGAGCATGTATAGTAAGGCGCTTTTTGGATGAAAGAAGACCATGTACAGTAAGGCGTTTTTAGCCGAAAAAAAAAACGACCATGTATAATAAGGCGTTTTTATGCTGAAAAAAACGACCATGTATAGTAAGGCGTTTTTCGTATGAAAAAAAACCATGTATAGTAAGCCGTTTTTAGCCGGTAAAAAAAACGACCATGTATAATAAGGCGGTTTTCGGATGAAAAAAAAAACATGTATAGTAAGGCGTTTTTCAGATGAAAAAAGACCATGTATAGTAAGTCGTTTTTAGCCGAAAAAAAAAACGACCATGTATAATAAGGCGTTTTTATGCTGAAAAAAACGACCATGTATAGTAAGGCGTTTTTCGTATGAAAAAAAAACCATGTATAGTAAGCCGTTTTTAGCCGGTAAAAAAAAACGACCATGTATAGTAAGGCGTTTTTCAGATGAAAAAAGACCATGTATAGTAAGTCGTTTTTAGCCGAAAAAAAAAACGACCATGTATAATAAGGCGTTTTTATGCTGAAAAAAACGACCATGTATAGTAAGGCGTTTTTCGTATGAAAAATAAAACATGTATAGTAAGCCGTTTTTAGCCGGTAAAAAAAAACGACCATGTATAATAAGGCGTTTTCATGCTGAAAAAAACGACCATGTATAATAAGGCGTTTTTATGCTGAAAAAAACGACCATGTACAGTAAGGTGTTTTTAGCCGAAAAAAAACCGACCATGCATAATAAGGCGTTTTTCGGATGAAAAAAGACCATGTATAGTAAGGCGTTTTTATGCTGAAAAAAATGACCATGTACAGTAAGGCGTTTTTAGCCGGAAAAAAAAAACGACCATGTATAATAAGGCGTTTTTATGCTGAAAAAAACGACCATGTATAATAAGACGTTTTTATGCTGAAAAAAACGACCATGTACAGTAAGGCGTTCTTAGCCGAAAAAAAACGACCATGTATAATAAGGCGTTTTTATGCTGAAAAAAACGACCATGTATAATAAGGCGTTTTTCGGATGAAAAAAAAAAAACATGTATAGTAAGGCGTTTTTCAGATGAAAAAAGACCCTGTATAGTAAGGCGTTTTTAGCCGAAAAAAAACGACCATGTATAATAAGGCATTTTTATGCTGAAAAAAACGACCATGTATAATAAGGCGTTTTTATGCTGAAAAAAACGACCATGCATAATAAGGCGTTTTTATGCAGAAAAAAACGACCATGTACAGTAAGGCGTTTTTCGGATGAAAAAAACGACCATGTATAGTAAGGCGTTTTTCAGATGAAAAAAGACCATGTACAGTAAGGCGTTTTTAGCCGAAAAAAAAACAACCATGCATAATAAGGCGTTTTTATGCTGAAAAAAACGACCATGTACAGTAAGGCGTTTTTAGCCGAAAAAAAAAACGACCATGTATAATAAGGCGTTTTTATGCTGAAAAAAACGACCATGTATAATAAGGCGTTTTTCGGATGAAAAAAATGACCATGTATAGTAAGGCGTTTTTCAGATGAAAAAAGACCATGTACAGTAAGGCGTTTTTAGCCGGAAAAAAAAATGACCATGTATAATAAGGCGTTTTTATGCTGAAAAAAACGACCATGTATAATAAGGCGTTTTTATGCTGAAAAAAACGACCATGTATAATAAGGCGTTTTTATGCTGAAAAAAAGACCATGTACAGTAAGGCGTTTTTAGCCGAAAAAAAACGACCATGTATAATAAGGCGTTTTTATGCTGAAAAAAATGACCATGTATCATAAGGCGTTTTTATGCTGAAAAAAACGACCATGTACAGTAAGGCGTTTTTAGCCAGAAAAAAAACGACCATGTATAATAAGGCGTTTTTATGCTGAAAAAAACGACCATGTATAATAAGGCGGTTTTCGGATGAAAAAAAAAACATGTATAGTAAGGCGTTTTTCAGATGAAAAAAGACCATGTATAGTAAGTCGTTTTTAGCCGAAAAAAAAACCGACCATGTATAATAAGGCGTTTTTATGCTGAAAAAAACGACCATGTACAGTAAGGCGTTTTTAGCCAAAAAAAAAACGACCATGCATAATAAGGCGTTTTTATGCTGAAAAAAACGACCATATATAGTAAGGCGTTTTTATGCTGAAAAAAACCACCATGTACAGTAAGGCGTTTTTAGCCGCAAAAAAAACGACCATGCATAATAAGGCGTTTTTATGCTGAAAAAAACGACCATGTACAGTAAGGTGTTTTTAGCCGAAAAAAAACGACCATGTATAATAAGGCGTTTTTCGGATGAAAAAAACCATGTATAGTAAGGCGTTTTTCAGATGAAAAAAGACCACGTATAGTAAGTCGTTTTTAGCCGAAAAAAAAAACGACCATGTATAATAAGGCGTTTTTATGCTGAAAAAACGACCATGTACAGTAAGGCGTTTTTAGCCGAAAAAAAAACGACCATGTATAATAAGGGGTTTTTATGCTGAAAAAAACGACCATGTATAATAAGGCGTTTTTATGCTCAAAAAAACGACCATGTATAATAAGGCGTTTTTATGCTGAAAAAAACGACCATGTACAGTAAGGCGTTTTTAGCCGAAAAAAAAAAACGACCATGCATAATAAGGCGTTTTTATGCTGAACAAAACGGCCATGTATAGTAAGGCGTTTTTATGCTGAAAAAAACGACCATGTACAGTAAGGCGTTTTTAGCCGAAAAAAAACGACCATGTATAATAAGGCGTTTTTCGGATGAAAAAAACCATGTATAGTAAGGCGTTTTTCAGATGAAAAAAGACCACGTATAGTAAGTCGTTTTTAGCCGAAAAAAAAAAAAACGACCATGTATAATAAGGCGTTTTTATGCTGAAAAAACGACCATGTACAGTAAGGCGTTTTTAGCCGAAAAAAAACGACCATGTATAATAAGGGGTTTTTATGCTGAAAAAAACGACCATGTATAATAAGGCGTTTTTATGCTCAAAAAAACGACCATGTATAATAAGGCGTTTTTATGCTGAAAAAAACGACCATGTACAGTAAGGCGTTTTTAGCCGAAAAAAAAAAACGACCATGCATAATAAGGCGTTTTTATGCTGAACAAAACGACCATGTATAGTAAGGCGTTTTTATGCTGAAAAAAACGACCATGTACAGTAAGGCGTTTTTAGCCGAAAAAAAAACGACCATGTATAATAAGGCGTTTTTCGGATGAAAAAAAAAACATGTATAGTAAGGCGTTTTTCAGATGAAAAAAGACCATGTATAGTAAGTCGTTTTTAGCCGAAAAAAAAAACGACCATGTATAATAAGGCGTTTTTATGCTGAAAAAAACGACCATGTACAGTAAGGCGTTTTTATGCTGAAAAAAACGACCATGTATAATAAGGCGTTTTTATGCTGAAAAAAACGACCATGTATAATAAGGCGTTTTTATGCTGAAAGAAACGACCATGTATAATAAGGCGTTTTTATGCTGAAAAAAACGACCATGTACAGTAAGGCGTTTTTAGCCGAAAAAAAACGACCATGTACAGTAAGGCGTTTTTAGCCGAAAAAAAAAAACGACCATGTATAATAAGGCGTTTTTATGCTGAAAAAAACGACCATGTACAGTAAGGCGTTTTTCGGATGAAAAAAGACCATGTATAGTAAGGCGTTTTTATGATGAAAAAAAGACCATGTATAGTAAGGCGTTTTTATGCTGAAAAAAACGACCATGTATAATAAGGCGTTTTCATGCCGGAAAAACGACCATATGTAGTAAGGCGTTTTTAGCGCAAAAAAACGACTATGTATAGTAAGGTGTTTTTAGCCAGAAAAAAATGAGCATGTATAGTAAGGCGCTTTTTGGATGAAAGAAGACCATGTACAGTAAGGCGTTTTTAGACGAAAAAAAAAAACGACCATGTATAATAAGGCGTTTTTATGCTGAAAAAAACGACCATGTATAGTAAGGCGTTTTTCGTATGAAAAAAAACCCGTGTATAGTAAGACGTTTTTAGCCGGTAAAAAAAACGACCATGTATAATAAGGCGGTTTTCGGATGAAAAAAAAAACATGTATAGTAAGGCGTTTTTCAGATGAAAAAAGACCATGTATAGTAAGTCGTTTTTAGCCGAAAAAAAAAACGACCATGTATAATAAGGCGTTTTTATGCTGAAAAAAACGACCATGTATAGTAAGGCGTTTTTCGTATGAAAAAAAAACCATGTATAGTAGCCGTTTTTAGCCGGTAAAAAAAAACGACCATGTATAATAAGGCGTTTTTATGCTGAAAAAAACGACCATGTACAGTAAGGCGTTTTTAGCCGAAAAAAAAACGACCATGTATAATAAGGCGTTTTTATGCTGAAAAAAACGACCATGTATAATAAGGCGTTTTTATGCTGAAAAAAACGACCATGTACAGTAAGGTGTTTTTAGCCGAAAAAAAACCGACCATGTATAATAAGGCGTTTTTATGCTGAAAAAAACGACCATGTATAGTAAGGCGTTTTTCGGATGAAAAAAGACCATGTATAGTAAGGCGTTTTTATGATGAAAAAAGACCATGTATAGTAAGGCGTTTTTATGCTGAAAAAAACGACCATGTATAGTAAGGCGTTTTTAGCCGAAAAAAATGAGCATGTATAGTAAGGCGTTTTTCGGATGAAAAAAGACCATGTATAGCAAGGCGTTTTTAGCCCAAAAAACGACCATGTATCGTAAAGTGTTTTTAGCCGGAAAAAAAACCACCATGTATAATAAGGCGTTTTCATGCTGAAAAAAACGACCATGTATAGTAAGGCGTTTTTAGCCGAAAAAAATGAGCATGTATAGTAAGGCGTTTTTCGTATGAAAAAAAACCATGTATAGTAAGCCGTTTTTAGCCGGTAAAAAAAACGACCATGTATAATAAGGCGGTTTTCGGATGAAAAAAAAAACATGTATAGTAAGGCGTTTTTCAGATGAAAAAAGACCATGTATAGTAAGTCGTTTTTAGCCGAAAAAAAACACGACCATGTATAATAAGGCGTTTTTATGCTGAAAAAAACGACCATGTATAGTAAGGCGTTTTTCGTATGAAAAAAAAACCATGTATAGTAAGCCGTTTTTAGCCGGTAAAAAAAAACGACCATGTATAATAAGGCGTTTTTATGCTGAAAAAAACGACCATGTATAATAAGGCGTTTTTATGCTGAAAAAAACGACCATGTACAGTAAGGCGTTTTTAGCCGAAAAAAAAAACGACCATGCATAATAAGGCGTTTTTCGGATGAAAAAAGACCATGTATAGTAAGGCGTTTTTATGCTGAAAAAAATGACCATGTACAGTAAGGCGTTTTTAGCCGGAAAAAAAAAAACGACCATGTATAATAAGGCGTTTTTATGCTGAAAAAAACGACCATGTATAATAAGACGTTTTTATGCTGAAAAAAACGACCATGTACAGTAAGGCGTTCTTAGCCGAAAAAAAACGACCATGTATAATAAGGCGTTTTTATGCTGAAAAAAACGACCATGTATAATAAGGCGTTTTCATGCTGAAAAAAAACGACCATGTACAGTAAGGCGTTTTTAGCCGGAAAAAAAACGACCATGTATAATAAGGCGTTTTTATGCTGAAAAAAACGACCATGTATAATAAGGCGTTTTTCGGATGAAAAAAAAAAACATGTATAGTAAGGCGTTTTTCAGATGAAAAAAGACCCTGTATAGTAAGGCGTTTTTAGCCGAAAAAAAAACGACCATGTATAATAAGGCATTTTTATGCTGAAAAAAACGACCATGTATAATAAGGCGTTTTTATGCTGAAAAAAACGACCATGCATAATAAGGCGTTTTTATGCTGAAAAAAACGACCATGTACAGTAAGGCGTTTTTCGGATGAAAAAAACGACCATGTATAGTAAGGCGTTTTTCAGATGAAAAAAGACCATGTACAGTAAGGCGTTTTTAGCCGGAAAAAAAAACCACCATGTATAATAAGGCGTTTTTATGCTGAAAAAAACGACCATGTATAATAAGGCGTTTTTATGCTGAAAAAAACGACCATGTATAATAAGGCGTTTTTATGCTGAAAAAAACGACCATGTACAGTAAGGCGTTTTTAGCCGAAAAAAAACGACCATGTATAATAAGGCGTTTTTATGCTGAAAAAAACGACCATGTATCATAAGGCGTTTTTATGCTGAAAAAAACGACCATGTACAGTAAGGCGTTTTTAGCCAGAAAAAAAACGACCATGTATAATAAGGCGTTTTTATGCTGAAAAAAACGACCATGTATAATAAGGCGGTTTTCGGATGAAAAAAAAAACATGTATAGTAAGGCGTTTTTCAGATGAAAAAAGACCACGTATAGTAAGTCGTTTTTAGCCGAAAAAAAAACCGACCATGTATAATAAGGCGTTTTTATGCTGAAAAAAACGACCATGTACAGTAAGGCGTTTTTAGCCAAAAAAAAAACGACCATGCATAATAAGGCGTTTTTATGCTGAAAAAAACGACCATGTACAGTAAGGTGTTTTTAGCCGAAAAAAAAACGACCATGTATAATAAGGCGTTTTTCAGATGAAAAAAACCATGTATAGTAAGGCGTTTTTCAGATGAAAAAAGACCACGTATAGTAAGTCGTTTTTAGCCGAAAAAAAAACGACCATGTATAATAAGGCGTTTTTATGCTGAAAAAAACGACCATGTATAATAAGGCGTTTTTATGCTGAAAAAAACGACCATGTACAGTAAGGCGTTTTTAGCCGAAAAAAAACGACCATGTATAATAAGGGGTTTTTATGCTGAAAAAAACGACCATGTATAATAAGGCGTTTTTATGCTCAAAAAAACGACCATGTATAATAAGGCGTTTTTATGCTGAAAAAAACGACCATGTACAGTAAGGCGTTTTTAGCCGAAAAAAAAACGACCATGTACAGTAAGGCGTTTTTAGCCGAAAAAAAAAACGACCATGTATAATAAGGCGTTTTTATGCTGAAAAAAACGACCATGTACAGTAAGGCGTTTTTCGGATGAAAAAAGACCATGTATAGTAAGGCGTTTTTATGATGAAAAAAAGACCATGTATAGTAAGGCGTTTTTATGCTGAAAAAAACGACCATGTATAATAAGGCGTTTTTAGCCGAAAAAAAAACGACCATGCATAATAAGGCGTTTTCATGCCGGAAAAACGACCATATGTAGTAAGGCGTTTTTAGCGCAAAAAAACGACTATGTATAGTAAGGTGTTTTTAGCCAGAAAAAAATGAGCATGTATAGTAAGGCGCTTTTTGGATGAAAGAAGACCATGTACAGTAAGGCGTTTTTAGCCGAAAAAAAAACCCGACCATGCATAATAAGGCGTTTTTATGCTGAAAAAAACGACCATGTATAATAAGGCGTTTTTCGGATGAAAAAAAAACCATGTATAGTAAGGCGTTTTTCAGATGAAAAAAGACCATGTATAGTAAGGCGTTTTTATGCTGAAAAACACGACCATGTATAGTAGGGTGTTTTTAGCCGAAAAAAAAACGACCATGTATAATAAGGCGCTTTTATGCTGAAAAAAACGACCATGTATAGTAAGGCGTTTTTCGGATGAAAAAAGACCATGTATAGTAAGGCGTTTTTCGGATGAAAAAAGACCATGTATAGCAAGGCATTTTTAGCCCAAAAAACGACTATGTATCGTAAAGTGTTTTTAGCCGAAAAAAAAACCACCATGTATAATAAGGCGTTTTCATGCCGGAAAAACGACCATATGTAGTAACGCGTTTTTAGCGCAAAAAAACGACTATGTATAGTAAGGTGTTTTTAGCCAGAAAAAAATGAGCATGTATAGTAAGGCGCTTTTTGGATGAAAGAAGACCATGTACAGTAAGGCGTTTTTAGCCGAAAAAAAAACGACCATCTATAATAAGGCGTTTTTATGCTGAAAAAAACGACCATGTATAGTAAGGCGTTTTTCGTATGAAAAAAAAACCATGTATAGTAAGCCGTTTTTAGCCGGTAAAAAAAACCACCACGTATAATAAGGCGGTTTTCGGATGAAAAAAAAAAAACATGTATAGTAAGGCGTTTTTCAGATGAAAAAAGACCATGTATAGTAAGTCGTTTTTAGCCGAAAAAAAAAAACGACCATGCATAATAAGGCGTTTTTATGCTGAAAAAAACGACCATGTACAGTAAGGTGTTTTTAGCCGAAAAAAAACGACCATGTATAATAAGGCGTTTTTCAGATGAAAAAAACCATGTATAGTAAGGCGTTTTTCAGATGAAAAAAGACCACGTATAGTAAGTCGTTTTTAGCCGAAAAAAAAACGACCATGTATAATAAGGCGTTTTTATGCTGAAAAAAACGACCATGTATAATAAGGCGTTTTTATGCTGAAAAAAACGACCATGTACAGTAAGGCGTTTTTAGCCGAAAAAAAAACGACCATGTATAATAAGGGGTTTTTATGCTGAAAAAAACGACCATGTATAATAAGGCGTTTTTATGCTCAAAAAAACGACCATGTATAATAAGGCGTTTTTATGCTGAAAAAAACGACCATGTACAGTAAGGCGTTTTTAGCCGAAAAAAAACGACCATGTACAGTAAGGCGTTTTTAGCCGAAAAAAAAACGACCATGTATAATAAGGCGTTTTTATGCTGAAAAAAACGACCATGTACAGTAAGGCGTTTTTCGGATGAAAAAAGACCATGTATAGTAAGGCGTTTTTATGATGAAAAAAAGACCATGTATAGTAAGGCGTTTTTATGCTGAAAAAAACGACCATGTATAATAAGGCGTTTTCATGCCGGAAAAACGACCATATGTAGTAAGGCGTTTTTAGCGCAAAAAAACGACTATGTATAGTAAGGTGTTTTTAGCCAGAAAAAAATGAGCATGTATAGTAAGGCGCTTTTTGGATGAAAGAAGACCATGTACAGTAAGGCGTTTTTAGCCGAAAAAAAAACCGACCATGCATAATAAGGCGTTTTTATGCTGAAAAAAACGACCATGTATAGTAAGGCGTTTTTCAGATGAAAAAAGACCATGTATAGTAAGTCGTTTTTAGCCGAAAAAAAAACGACTATGTATAATAAGGCGTTTTTATGCTGAAAAAAACGACCATGTATAATAAGGCGTTTTTATGCTGAAAAAAACGACCATGTATAGTAAGGCGTTTTTCGGATGAAAAAAGACCATGTATAGTAAGGCGTTTTTATGCTGAAAAAAACGACCATGTATAGTAAGGCGTTTTTAGCCGAAAAAAAAAAACGACCATGTATAGTAAGGCGTTTTTCGGATGAAAAAGACCATGTATAGTAAGGCGTTTTTATGCTGAAAAAAACGACAATGTATAGTAAGGCGTTTTTAGCCGAAAAAAATGAGCATGTATAGTAAGCCGCTTTTCGGATGAAAAAAGACCATGTATAGTAAGGCATTTTTAGCCGAAAAAAAAACCGACCATGTATAATAAGGCGTTTTTATGCTGAAAAACACGACCATGTATAATAAGGCGTTTTTATGCTCAAAAAAACGACCATGTATAGTAAGGCGTTTTTATGATGAAAAAAGACCATGTATAGTAAGGCGTTTTTATGCTGAAAAAAACGACCATGTATAGTAAGGCGTTTTTAGCCGAAAAAAATGAGCATGTATAGTAAGCCGCTTTTCGGATGAAAAAAGACCATGTATAGTAAGGCATTTTTAGCCGAAAAAAAAACCGACCATGTATAATAAGGCGTTTTTATGCTGAAAAACACGACCATGTATAGTAGGATGTTTTTAGCCGAAAAAAAAACGACCATGTATAATAAGGCGCTTTTATGCTGAAAAAAACGACCATGTATAGTAAGGCGTTTTTCGGATGAAAAAAGACCATGTATAGTAAGGCGTTTTTCGGATGAAAAAAGACCATGTATAGCAAGGCATTTTTAGCCCAAAAAACGACTATGTATCGTAAAGTGTTTTTAGCCGAAAAAAAAACCACCATGTATAATAAGGCGTTTTCATGCCGGAAAAACGACCATATGTAGTAACGCGTTTTTAGCGCAAAAAAACGACTATGTATAGTAAGGTGTTTTTAGCCAGAAAAAAATGAGCATGTATAGTAAGGCGCTTTTTGGATGAAAGAAGACCATGTACAGTAAGGCGTTTTTAGCCGAAAAAAAAAACGACCATCTATAATAAGGCGTTTTTATGCTGAAAAAAACGACCATGTATAGTAAGGCGTTTTTCGTATGAAAAAAAAACCATGTATAGTAAGCCGTTTTTAGCCGGTAAAAAAAACCACCATGTATAATAAGGCGGTTTTCGGATGAAAAAAAAAAAACATGTATAGTAAGGCGTTTTTCAGATGAAAAAAGACCATGTATAGTAAGTCGTTTTTAGCCGAAAAAAAAAAACGACCATGTATAATAAGGCGTTTTTATGCTGAAAAAAACGACCATGTATAGTAAGGCGTTTTTCGTATGAAAAAAAAAACATGTATAGTAAGCCGTTTTTAGCCGGTAAAAAAAAACGACCATGTATAATAAGGCGTTTTTATGCTGAAAAAAACGACCATGTATAATAAGGCGTTTTTATGCTGAAAAAAACGACCATGTACAGTAAGGCGTTTTTAGCCGAAAAAAAAAAACGACCATGCATAATAAGGCGTTTTTCGGATGAAAAAAGACCATGTATAGTAAGGCGTTTTTATGATGAAAAAAGACCATGTATAGTAAGGCGTTTTTATGCTGAAAAAAACGACCATGTACAGTAAGGCGTTTTTAGCCGAAAAAAAAACGACCATGCATAATAAGGCGTTTTTCGGATGAAAAAAGATCATGTATAGTAAGGCGTTTTTATGATGAAAAAAGACCATGTATAGTAAGGCGTTTTTATGCTGAAAAAAATGACCATGTACAGTAAGGCGTTTTTAGCCGGAAAAAAAAAACGACCATGTATAATAAGGCGTTTTTATGCTGAAAAAAACGACCATGTACAGTAAGGCGTTTTTAGCCGAAAAAAAAAACGACCATGCATAATAAGGCGTTTTTCGGATGAAAAAAGACCATGTATAGTAAGGCGTTTTTATGATGAAAAAAGACCATGTATAGTAAGGCGTTTTTATGCTGAAAAAAACGACCATGTATAATAAGGCGTTTTTATGCTGAAAAAAACGACCATGTACAGTAAGGCGTTTTTAGCCGAAAAAAAAACGACCATGTATAATAAGGCGTTTTTATGCTGAAAAAAACGACCATGTATAGTAAGGCGTTTTTCGTATGAAAAAAAACCATGTATAGTAAGCCGTTTTTAGCCGGTAAAAAAACGACCATGTATAATAAGGCGGTTTTCGGATGAAAAAAAAAACATGTATAGTAAGGCGTTTTTCAGATGAAAAAAGACCATGTATAGTAAGTCGTTTTTAGCCGAAAAAAAAAAACGACCATGTATAATAAGGCGTTTTTATGCTGAAAAAAACGACCATGTATAGTAAGGCGTTTTTCGTATGAAAAAAAAAACCATGTATAGTAAGCCGTTTTTAGCCGGTAAAAAAAAAACGACCATGTATAATAAGGCGTTTTTATGCTGAAAAAAACGACCATGTACAGTAAGGCGTTTTTAGCCGAAAAAAAAAACGACCATGCATAACAAGGCGTTTTTCGGATGAAAAAAGACCATGTATAGTAAGGCGTTTTTATGCTGAAAAAAAACGACCATGTACAGTAAGGCGTTTTTAGCCGAAAAAAAACGACCATGTATAATAAGGCGTTTTTATGCTGAAAAAAACGACCATGTATAGTAAGGCGTTTTTATGCTGAAAAAAATGACCATGTACAGTAAGGCGTTTTTAGCCGGAAAAAAAACGACCATGTATAATAAGGCGTTTTTATTCTGAAAAAAACGACCATGTATAATAAGGCGTTTTTATGCTGAAAAAAACGACCATGTATAATAAGGCGTTTTTATGCTGAAAAAAACGACCATGTATAGTAAGGCGTTTTTATGCTGAAAAAAATGACCATGTACAGTAAGGCGTTTTTAGCCGGAAAAAAAAACGACCATGTATAATAAGGCGGTTTTCGGATGAAAAAAAAAACATGTATAGTAAGGCGTTTTTCAGATGAAAAAAGACCATGTATAGTAAGTCGTTTTTAGCCGAAAAAAAAAAAACGACCATGTATAATAAGGCGTTTTTATGCTGAAAAAAACGACCATGTACAGTAAGGTGTTTTTAGCCGAAAAAAAACGACCATGTATAATAAGGCGTTTTTCGGATGAAAAAAAAACCATGTATAGTAAGCCGTTTTTCAGATGAAAAAAGACCATGTATAGTAAATCGTTTTTAGCCGAAAAAAAAACGACTATGTATAATAAGGCGTTTTTATGCTGAAAAAAACGACCATGCATAATAAGGCGTTTTTATGCTGAAAAAAACGACCATGTACAGTAAGGCGTTTTTAGCCAGAAAAAAAACGACCATGTACAGTAAGGCGTTTTTAGCCGAAAAAAAAAAACGACCATGTATAATAAGGCGTTTTTATGCTGAAAAAAACGACCATGTATAGTAAGGCGTTTTTATGCTGAAAAAAATGACCATGTACAGTAAGGCGTTTTTAGCCAGAAAAAAAACGACCATGTACAGTAAGGCGTTTTTAGCCGAAAAAAAACCGACCATGTATAATAAGGCGTTTTTATGCTGAAAAAAACGACCATGTATAGTAAGGCGTTTTTATGCTGAAAAAAATGACCATGTACAGTAAGGCGTTTTTAGCCGGAAAAAAAACGACCATGTATAATAAGGCGTTTTTATGCTGAAAAAAACGACCATGTATAATAAGGCGTTTTTATGCTGAAAAAAACGACCATGTACAGTAAGGCGTTTTTAGCCGAAAAAAAAAGACCATGTATAGTAAGGCGTTTTTAGCCGAAAAAAAACGACCATGTATAGTGAGGCGTTTTTAGCCACAAAAAAAACGAGCATGTATAGTAAGGCGTCTTTCATCCGAAAAAAAAAACAACCATATATCGTAAGCCGTTTTTAGCCCGAAAAAAATCCACAATGTACTATTGTCAGGCGTTTTTGACCTGAAAAAAAAAAACAATAATGTGTTTTCAGCCGAAAAAAAAAATCCTGACCATGTTTACCTAAGTCACTAAGTAACTAACCAGGTAACTAAGTTAGTCAATCAGTAACTAAGTAAATAAATACCTCCGAGCCAGCCTTATTGATATGGTCAATCGTTGAGCCATTTCTCCTCAGCCGCTGGTGTTTGGAACCATGGCCAATCGGGACGAAGTCTTTGACGCCATCTCGGCCCAACGCAACCTGGTCGTCGCCATGGAGACGGCCGCCGACCCGCCGCCGACGTCGTAACTCTTCCTCCTCATGCGCCGGCCGTGAACAAGTGGACAGGAAATGGCTTCCGAGGACTTGAACCGCGATTAATTTGCTAAAAACCACATTGGATGATCGCGGCTCGTCATGTTGATTGAAGGGTCAGCGGAAGGGCAAAGTAAGGGAATGATCCTTATTTTGGGATTTGCAAATCTTTTGATGTGTTTTTGTACAAGTTCATTGACAAGTGCCTGTTTAGAAGTTTTTTAATTAGTCTGGGTTCCACAATCGGGATAAGGTTTTTATACGTGTTGATACGAGGGAGCAGGAGGTTGTTTGACAAATTGTATTAAAATAAAAGTCAGCAGGAACAAAATGTAAAACATCAAAATCATCTGAACGGAAAAAATACAAAGTAACAAAAGAAGACCAAAAGTAAAAGTCCGCCAAGGTTAAACTAACACATACACAATGCATGCAGAAAACAAGCAGCAAACAAACAATGAACCGGCACCGGATGATCGTGCCGGGTGTCCTTTTAAGTGTCAATGATTAAACGACCAGCACCTGCGAGGCTGCAGGCAGGGCTGACGGCGCTACCCGCTGGTCGCCAATCTGATCGGGACGACCAGCACCTGTGCAGGTGTAGGTGTAGGTGTAGGCGGGGCCGACTGCGCCCCCCGTTGGTCGCCAACCAGATCATGACAATAATTTGTGCATTTGAGGACTTTTCAAAACTTCTCCCATGTATTTCTTTATGAGTTTGCATATACAGTGGGACGTTGGCTTACAAACTTCCCAGATATTGTGTGTAAATCGAAAAGTGTGTATCCCGAAAAATAATTTCCCATAGGAAACCATTAAAATGAGAATAATCAGTTCACAGGTCCCCATAAAACATAATTTTCTACTTTCTAATTTTCTAAGCGTTAAAACTACACAAAATATATCTTATTTTATGTACAATAAATGTGCTATAGTATTATGATTAAAGAAATAAACTGTACTGTACAATAAAGTCATTTTATTTACCTTTGTGATAGTCGTTAATGGCTTGATGGAATGGAGTGTACGATTTCCTCAGCATTAAAACACTTGATGAGGAACGTAAGCTTCTTCTTTCACCATCTTGAGGAATGATCCCTTGTAGGTGCTTTCTCTGTGATAATTGTATCTAGTTCTTCATCAATTGTGATCTGTTGAGCTGGGTTGATAGCTTTTTGCATCAAGTGTACAGATGACTTGTGCGAGTTATTGTGGCTCCTGATTGCTGGAATATTTTAACCTTCCAGTCTACACTCTGCTTTTGAACAAAGTTGAAATGGGTCCAAATTTCACTGTTTTCTATCAATTTTCTCACTATTTCACTTTTTTTTTGTTTCAAGCTCTGTCATCTCCCTTTCGTGTGCGTGTGTGTGTTTTTTCACTCTCGCTCTGTCTGCCTGTCTCTTTAAACCCCGCCCCCACTGCTGGGTTCTTGACCAATCGCGTGGCTTTAACCAAAGATGCCATTTTGTTTTTTGGAGAACGGCCTCACTCTCTCTCTGTCTGTAACCCTATCCCCCACTGCTGCGTTCTTGACCAATCACGTGGCTTTAACCGAAGACTGGGGGCGGGGAATAGAGGACAAAAACAGTGGCCACCATTTTCTTGTTAGAAGAACAGGCTCGTTCGCAAACGACACGTCACTCATTGTGGCAGCTCTGTGTGTATCCCGAAAAATAGTTTGTACGCCAAGGTAAAATTTTCATAAATGTAACGTTCGTAAGTCAAGGGGTTCGTAAACCGAGGTTTCACTGTACAGGTAACATCCGACTTACGACGCAAGTCGAAATTGTCGTAAGTCAAAATGGTCGTAGGTCAAAATCCATTCAAAATGTTGAATCGAGACAAGAAGGTGAAATGACACGCAAACTCCCCCCCTCTGGTGCCATCACGCGGTCGATTGCTGTGTGAGAGTGACATGCTGGCTGGCTGGCCAAAATTGTTGTACGCGTTGCCGGCCTGCTAGCGCGTTGCGGTGCCAGGCGTAGAATTAAAATTTGTAAAAATAGGGTCTGGAGGTCATGGTCGTAAGTTGAGCTGGTCGTATGTCGGATGTTACCTGCATATGTTTATGTTTAATTTAAAAAAATGCTGTCCTTTCACATGAGTGCGTAACTGAACAAGCTCAGCTCGTAACCAGATGGCCTCGCTGCTGTTGCTCTTGCGTTTTTTATTGGCTTTGATGTCCATGTAAACAACAGGTGTCCCGGGGGCCAAATCTGGCCCACCACATTGTGTGGCTGCCGCTGCCCACACGCAGAAAAAACTGATCGTGACTATAGTGAGTTTGACCTTGAGAATTTTGAAAGGCGCTTATAAATTAAATGTATTATTATGATTATTATGATGATTATTATTATCATTATTATTATTTTATTCAGCCCGCGAAAGCAAATCAAACTTGTGAAATTCCATTCTCATCTATCGTGCGAGCTAGCTAGCGATCAAGCTAGCGATCGAGCTAGTAAGCTAGCGATCGAGCAAACAAGCTAGCTAGCTGTCTTTCAATTCAGATAGCTGGCTAATCCCGGTTAAATATAGAATCAACTTTAAAATTCTTCTTTATACATTTAAAGCTATACATAACATTGCCCCCCCATACCTAGCGGACCTTCAAATTTCTATTCCCTCAGATCCTCTTCCTCCTTCCACCTCTGTGTGCCCCCCCATGCCCATCTCAGCACGATGGGGGACAGAGCTTTCAGCTGCTCTGCCTCCAAACTCTGGAACTCACTTCGTCCCAACATTCGTAACATCGATTCTCTTCCCACCTTCAAATTCCATTTCAAAAGCCACCGATTTAAAATTGCATTTTCTGTGTAGCTCTTTCTCTTGTTTCTATTTATAATTGTATTTTATTTATTGTATTCTATTTGTAATGTACTTTGTTTTTTTATATAGTACCTATGCTTGTCAGTGACTGTGACTGAGAGCATGGAAAGGTGTTTAAAATGAAATGTATTATTATTATTATTATTATTATTGGATTGGCCTTTATTAGTCTCGCAGTGGAGAAATTTCCATTTCACAGCAGCAAAGTGATGAAAGGAATGAAAGTAGAAAAACAAAATACATGAGCTGCTGGAAAGGCAGCCACTCATTAATTTTATTATTATTTATGAAAGGCGCTTAAAATAAAAGGTATTATTATTATTATTATAAATCACTTATATTACTGTGACCAAGTCAAGGCCTGTGTGCCAAATCTGGCCCGCCACATCATTTTATTCGGCCCGCCAAAGCAAATCAAACTATCGTTCTCATCTATTGTACTAGCTATCTAGCTAGCAAACTAGCAATCGAGCTAGCAAGTTAGCGCTCTTTCAATTCAGATAGCTGCCTAGTCACTAAAGCTAGCAATCGAGCTAGCTTTAGTGATCAAGCTAACAAACTAGCGATCGAGCTAACAAGCTAGCGATCCAGCTCGCAAGCTAGTGATTGAGCTAGCAAGCTAGCGATCGATCTAGCAAGCTAGCGATCGAGCTAGCAAGCTAGTGATCGAGCTAGCGATCGAGCTAGAAAACTAGCAATTGATCTAGTGGGCTAATGTTCGAGCAAGACATTTAGCAATTGAGCTAGCAGGCCAGCGATCGAGCTAGCAAGCTAGAGATCAAGCTAACAAGCTAGTGATCGAGCTAGCTAGTTCGCGATCAAGCAAGCAAGCTGACGATCGAGCTAGCAAAGTAGCAGTCAAGCTAACAAACTAGCTCTCTTTTAATTCAGATAGCTGGCTAATCATTTATATCACAGTTGTCCAAGTCAAGGTCTGTGGGCCCTATCTGGCCCGCCACATCGTTTTATTCGGCCCGCCAAAGCAAATCAAACTATCGTTCTCAACTATTGTACTAGCTATCTAGCTAGCAAACTAGCAATCGAGCTAGCAAGTTAGCGCTCTTTCAATTCAGAGAGCTGGCTAGTCACTAAAGCTAGCAATCGAGCTAGCTTTAGTGATCAAGCTAACAAACTAGCGATCGAGCTAACAAGCTAGCGATCGAGCTACCAAGCTAGCGATCGAGCTAGCAAGGTAGTGATCGAGCTAGCGATCGAGCTAGAAAACTAGCGATTGAGCTAGTGGGCTAATGTTCGAGCAAGACATTTAGCAATTGATCTAGCAGGCCAGCGATCGAGCTAGCAAGCTAGAGATCAAGCTAACAAGCTAGTGATCGAGCTAGCTAGTTCGCGATCAAGCAAGCAAGCTGACGATCGAGCTAGCAAAGTAGCAGTCAAGCTAACAAACTAGCTCTCTTTTAATTCAGATAGCTGGCTAATCATTTATATCACAGTTGTCCAAGTCAAGGTCTGTGGGCCCTATCTGGCCCGCCACATCGTTTTATTCGGCCCTTGAAAGTAAATCAAACATGTCAAGTGCCATAATGCTTGCTAAAGCCCAAGTACCTTATTGGTTTAGTGAAGGATTTAGCTGTTTTATGAAAATCACTTCTTTTACTCCCCTTTCAAACCATCTCTATTCTTTCGCTAAGATTTTAACCTCATTGTCGTCAACTGAGTGCTTTCTAGCTTTTAGGTAAGTAAATTTTCAAATTGTCCAATGTCAACCACAATAACAGTCACTTGTCTTCATTTCAGATTTAAAACCAGTTACAATCATTTATTTCGATTTTTTTCATTCTGATTGAACGTGGATAATGCTCATATGGAATCAACGGCAATTAGCGATCTGGTTGGACTTGAAATGATCTTGCGCATCTGTGAAGGAGTCCAAAGTTTTGACCAAAATGGTCAAAACTAGCTTGTTTTTTTTTCCTTTGCAGCCTCTCTGACAGACAACCAAAGGTCAGCGAGCGCCTGATTACACCGATATCTTGCCTCCCCCAGCTTGTTAAAATGAGTCTGCCGATGACTGTTACGAGTTTGAGTTTCAGGCGTGGTTCATTCGTCTTTGTTGTTTTCCTTCCTGTCGAGTCACACGGTAATCGTCATCAGCTTTTATCGCTTCTTGCCGCTCCCTACTCAAAGGTCGACGTCCAAACTGTCGTCACCTTCCGGGTCCTGCGCCGGATCCTCCATCCTCCCTCCCGATCCGCCGTCGAGGTCCACCTGGGCCAAGCTTGCCTCTGAGCGCTTAGCGGGGACGTCTTCGTCCTCGTCCTGGCTGTCCTCCGCTCTGCTGTCGGGGATGATGACCACCTCCCCTTTGGCGTGGGGGTCGATGTCCTCCTTGAACCATACGGCCTTGTAGCCTTCCTCCAGGCGGCGTTCTTTGGTCAGGATGGGCTTGACCTCCTTCTCCTTGTCCGAGCTTGTCTGGCTAACGTTTTCGGGGTCCAGGAGGGACCCCAGCGCCCTCACGCCGGACGCTAGGGCGGAGTCGTCCGCCGGCTTCTTTTCTACGGATGTGACAAAAGGACCCCCGGACCCCATGCCGCCGTTATCGTCATCGTCGTCGTCGTGCTGGAAAGCCTCGTTGGTGTACTGGACGCCCTGCTTCTCACCGCCGAATCCCTGGCCCACCTGCGGAGAGAAAAGTGTTTTCAGCGGTACCCTCGGGAAAGAAGATAATAATAATTATAATAATAATAATCGGATCAATATTTCTGTGGGTGAGCAGCGGCAGCCACCCGCGCCAGCGCTCACTCAACCCGGAATAACTCAAATAGATAGAAAGCTAGCCATCTACCTAATAGCCAGTTAGATAGGTAATAGATAGCCAGTTAGCTAGCTAGAGAGCTAACAGCTAGCTAGCCAGCTAATTGATAGCTTGCCAGCTAATAGCTAGCCAGCTATATAGCCAGATAGCTAATAGATAATGGTTATTAGCCAGCTAGATAGCTAATAGATAGCCAGTTAGATAGCCATCAGCTATCAGAATCTGATTCTGATAGCTAATAGCTAGCCAGCTAGATAGCCAGATAGCTAACAAATAGGAGGCTAATAGCCAGTTAGATAACCAGATAGCTAATAGATAGCTCGCTAGTTAATTGATAGATAGCTAGCCAGTTAGATAGCTATCAGATAGCCAGTTAAATAGTCACAGAGCTAATAGATAGCGAGCTAGCCAATTGATAGCGAGCCAGCTAACAGCTAGCCAGCTAGCTAATAACCAGTTAGATAGCTAATAGATAATTAGACATTCAGAGAGCTAATAGATAGCGGGCTAGCCAATTGATAGCGAGCCAGCTAATAGCTAGCCAGCCAAATAGCTAACAGCTAGCCAGCTAGATAGCCAGATAGCTAATAGATAGCTGGCTAATAGCCAATTAGATAGCTAATAGATAGCCAGTTAGACAGCCAGATAGCTATCCGTTATCAGAGTCTGATTCTGATAGCTAATAGTTAGCCAGCTCGATAGCGAGCTAGCTAACAGATAGCCAGTTAGATAGCTAATAGATAGCCAGTTAGATAACCAGATAGCTAATAGATCGCCAGCTAGCTAATTGATAGCTAGCTAATAGATCGCCAGTTCGAGAGAGATGGTCATATCCCCTTTCCCACGACCGCCGAGGGTGTCTTTTCCCGCTTTGTCCATATTGGAACCTAGACTAGAAACTCTAGTCAGGAAAGACGGGACCAAGGAGTGAAGTCAAACAGCCGCAATTGGAAAAGCGGGATTCTAAAACCGCACAACTGTGACCATGTTGTCACATGGTCTTTGTGCTCGGTGTGAAAGGTATCAACATAAATCCTCCTAAATCCTGTGTGGTGTGCCTTGAGTGGTTTCAATCTAGACCAGTGGTTCTTAAACTGGGTTGGATGGAACCCTAGGGGTTCAATGAGTCGGTCTCAGGGGTTCGGTGGATCCTCCGCCGCAGAGGTCCACCCCTCGGTCTAGTCTGCAGTTAGTCGGCGCAGTCAGATGAGTTGGAGACTCGAAACTGGTGGGGTTCGGTGCCTCCAACAAGATGAAGAACCACTGATCCAGACGTGATTGGACACCGAGTTCAGAATTGACTCACAGAGCTTCGGAAAACGCTGGCTTCCTGGATCTTCCTCCAGTCGGCTTTTCCCCTCTGAAGGCGACAAACGAGCACTCCGATGGCCACCGCGCAGACAAAGAGAAGAACGCCGAGAGTCGCCCCCAGCGCGGCCAGGTCCCCTGAACCGAAGCCGCCCGGCGGGATCGGCGCCTTGTCTGGAGCAAAGAGATGTCAACAGTCCATCACCGATGACACGTTGTTCAAGCCACTGTGAAAAACCGAATCGCTCTGGTTGCGTGTCCCTACGAAGGACGGACATTAAATCATGTGAGCTTTAGGATCAGTATTCCTGAACGAAGAAGAGATCTAGACTCCAGGGTTTGCTCCTGGTCCAACATCTGTTTGTGTTTTCTCCATCTATGTGTACATTTCAGCCAACCAGGTCTTGGTTCAAAAGGTTGAATGGAGGCATCTGGACTCCCGCTGGTTGTTGCGTTCAAGCCACTCATCCCCCTCCATACATGTTAGCAAATCCCAGCTGGTTTAGCTCCAGACCAGGTCACAAGCTGAATGCGGCTCCACTGATTGTTGCTATTGTCCTGACTAACGACTGGCCTGATTGCCCCACTTGCTCCGGTATCACCTCATCAGCATTACTAATCCTATGTTGCCTAAGCAGGCTGTTGTACGACCGATCCAAATTGAACCTCACACCACCTTATTGGTTTAGTGAAGGATTTAGCTGTTTTATGAAAATCACTTCTTTTACTCCCCTTTCAAACCATCTCTATTCTTTCGCTAAGATTTTAACCTCATTGTCGTCAACTGAGTGCTTTCTAGCTTTTAGGTGCATATGTACTGCCGATTGAGGCCCACTAGTATCATCCCTGCGATGTTTTTGAAGTCTTTTTTTGAGAATTTGTTTCGTCTCCCCAATGTACTCTTTACAATTTTCATTCTGACAATGTATTGAATAAACTACATTACTTTGTTTTTCATTTGGCAGCCTATCTTTTGGATGCACTAATTTTTGCCTTAAAGTGTTTATCGGTTTGAAATAAGTAGGAATTTTGTGTTGCCAAAGGACTCTTTGTAGTTTTTCAGAAACTCCTGCAATGTAAGGTACTGCTACTCCTCTCCTTTTTGTATCTTCATAATTTTTGGTTTCATTCCCTATTCTTTCTTTCTGACATTTGTTGAATGACCACTGAGGGTACCCACAGTTAGTGAGTGCTCTCCTGATATGTTTTGACTCCTTTTCTCTACCTTCAGTGCTAGTTGGTATTAGTTTAGCCCTATGCTGGAGGGTTCTGATAACTTCTAGTTTGTGTAGTAGAGGGTGGTTAGAATCGAAAAGTAAGTATTGGTCAGTGTGCGTAGCCTTCTTAAAGACTTCTGTTTTTAGCGCTCTGTCCTCTTTTATAATTACTTTACAATCCAAAAAGGCTAGTTGGTTCACTTTTATGTCCTCACGAGTAAATTTAATGTTGATGTCTACCGAGTTGAAGTGATATGTGAAGAATTGAATTTCTTGTTTTTTTAATTATTACGAATGTATCGTCCTCATATCTAAACCAGTGTCTGGGTTTTGTCCCCGGGAAGGATGTGAGGGCCTGTTTCTCCATCTCTTCCATGTACAGATTAGCCACTATAGGTGAAACTGGTGAGCCCATAGCACAACAATGAATTTGTTTGTAAAATTTCTCCCTAAATTGAAAATAAATAGTATTAAGGCAGATTTCCAATAATTGGCAGATGTGGTCCGGTTTATTATATAGTACAGTTTATTTCTTTAATTATAATACCATAGCACATATATTATACATAAAATAATGTATATTTTGTGTAGTTTTAAGGCTTAGAAAATTAGAAAGTATAAAATTATGTTTTATGGGGACCTGGGAACGGATTATTCTCATTTTAATGCTTTCCTATGGGAAATACATTTTTTGGGATACACACTTTTCGCCTAACACACTCTGTCCTGGAACCAATTAAGTTCGTAAGCCAAGGTATCACTGTACCCGGAGGAAAGCCCCACGGGGATAACATGCAAAGTCCACACAGGAAGGCCAAAGCCCTGGATTCCACCCCCCAGGTAGCTGAACGTCAGATGACGCAAAGCGGTCAGTCCCAACTGAAAAGAGTCCAGTTGCCTGTATTCGTCATTCTCAGACCATGCTTGCATGTCTTGGGAACGGGATAAGAAGTTATAGTTGAAGGAGAAAACTCACAACCATGCAGAGAACATGTAAATTCCAGATACAAAGGCCTAGATCCCAACCCCTGAAATTCACAACCGTGAGACAAACATGGTCCATCCGTCCATCCGTCTTTGATATTTTGCAGGTAACGCCTTGGACTACCGGCCCGTCAACCAAGCGTACTCGCATTCACACAGTCACAGAGTTGGAACTGAACCCATTCTGCCTAAGGAAATCATGTGGAGAAACCGCTAAAAATCTGATTGGAAAACCTCTCGGCCAATCGGGTGTGAGCTAGTCAGACAAAATCCATGACCACCTGTGTGAGGGTCCGCCGGGCTGGTGGGATCGTTGGTGACCAGCGGTGTCACCTGCGATTCTGTAACGGCGATCGCGGTGGTGCTACTTGTGCTCGTGGGCGTGATGCCAGATGTGATGCCGTCCCCGGTGGAAGTTCTGGAGTTTGTGGTGGACTCTATCGGCACTTCTGTGGTTCTGCCCTCAGTGGAAGTACCATTGTTGGTGGTCGTCTCCATTGTTTCCGTGGTTTGGGGTTCGGTGGATGCATCGGGATTAGTGGTATACTCTGCCTGATCTGTGGTCCCACTGTTGGTGGTAGCGGAGCTGGTCAAGCTGTCAGGAGTGCTAGAGGGCAAGGCGGTGGTGGTGAGACCTGAGAGGAGAGCACATGTGAAACTTAGGGAGCCACAATTCTGGGCTGCGACTGACCGATGATCAAACAGGGAAACAATCCTCAACTATACGTCTGTGTAAACTCTCCGTCGTACAGGAGTGGTCCATCGATGAGAAGGTTTCTTCATCCGTCATCTGTACTTCTTTGAAGGTGTCGGACGTTTTGCTGGTATCCAAGAGGCTTCGTCTACGACCTAAAATTTGCTTGTAGTTTTGGCCCTATATATACCTATATATCCCTACTGTCCAGACGTGGCGCTGTCAGACTGCTATGATGGGTCCTTGCTCTCTCTTAAATCGCCATGATGGGGTGAGGTTCAATTTGGATCGTTCCTACAAGAGACTTCTTAGGCAACATAGGCTTAGTTATGCTGATGAGGTGATACCAGAGCAAATGGGGCAAACAGGCCAGTCATAGACCCCATACTCAGGCAAGACAATAGAAGTCGGGATAATTGAAGTAATCAGTGTAGCCACAGGGAATAGTCCTCTGCTCCCCCCAACCTGAGAGCAGGGACCTATCATAGCAGAGTCTGGCACCGCCACATCTAGACAGTAGGGATAAATATATTGGGCCAAAACTACCAGCAAATTTTAGTTCGCCGACATAGCCTCTTGGATAAGAAGCGAAACGTCCAACACCTTCAAAGAAGTACAGATGACGGCTGAAGAAACTTTCTCATCAATCCACAACTATGTCAGGTCCAACTCTGTCTATGGTATTTCCTGTTGTTAGTGCTCTTGTCTTCAAATTTAAAATGTATGATTGGCCTCCGGATGGTCCCAGGAAGCTTCGCTTGTGCGTTGCCCCTCTGTATTCTTTTCTTTGTCCCTTAACTAAGGCGTCCATTCCACAAAACAAGAACTACTGGACCTCTTGTAGCTTCTCCAACTCTACCCCGCGTAAACTCATCATTCCATCCATTCATTTCAGACATTATTCACTCCTCGCTGTCCTCAGGAATCGTCCCTCTCCCCCCTCAAAACGGCGGCTGTGACACCAATTCTTAAAAAGCCTGGATCTGATCCCAATGACTCCAAGAACCTTAACCCCATTTCTCACCTTTCTTTTATTTCCAAAATCCTAGAAAAAGTCTCACCTCTCCCAGAATGATCTCTACGAATCATTCCGATCTGGTTTCCGCCCCACCACAGTACAGAAGCAGCTCTCTTAAAAGTCAGGAATGATCTTCTTTTGGCAGCTGACGCCGGTTTACTCTCCATCCTCGTCCTTCTTGACCTCACTGCAGCTTTTGACACCATTTCTCATCCCATCCTCCTTGACAGACTTTCCTCCATAGGGATCACCGACCCGCTCCTACCTTGGTTCCACTCATACCTCTCTCAGTTCATCCAGATTAACTCCTTCACTTCACAGTCCTCTCCTGTATCTTCTGGTGTTCCCCAGGACTCTGCAGCAAACCTGACGCCTCTCTTCCACCTTCTTCCCTTTCACTCTGCCTTTCTGAAAGTTAATCCTGGTTTAGCCATAACTTCCTCAAATTTAACAGCGAAAAAACTGAAATTCTCCACGTTGGTACCAAATCCACCTTGAGCAAAGCTAACAGTTTGTCTCTCACTATTGACATTTCAACCGTTTCTCCCTCCCATCAGGTGAAAAGCCTAGGTGTCATCCTTGACAGCACACTATCTTTCCACTTCCATCTGCGTACTTCCACCTACGCAATATCATTGTCTTCGCCTGTCTCTCACTCCTCACACCACTGCTATTCTCGCTCATAGTCTTGTCACCTCCCGGATTAACTATTGCAATTCACTTCTCTTTGGTGTCCCTCAGAAACTTGTCCACAAACTTCAACTCGTCCAGAATTCTTCAGCCCGGATCATCACCCTCATCCTCCAAGAGCTCCACTGGCTCCCGGTCAAATATAGAAGCAACTTTAAAATTCTTCTTTATACATTTAAAGCTATACATAACATTGCCCCCCCATACCTATCTTACCTTCTTCAAATGTCTATTCCCTCTCGTTCCCTCAGATCCTCTTCCTACCTCCACCTCTGTGTGCCCCCCCCTGCCCGTCTCAGCACAATGGGTGACAGTGCCTTCAGCTGCTCTGCCCCCAAACTCTGGAACTCATTTCTGTCACGTGCGAGTTGACAGCGGGGTGCGGGGCAGCCTCTCCCAGCCGCCCTACACCTGCTGTCAATTCCCTAATCACGGACATGGGGCATTTATACGGTTCGCGGTCCCCTCGCCAATGCCGGATGATTGACTGACCTCGTATCTCGACCGTATCCTGGACTCTTACTACGGTGCGTGAGTTTGCCGGTCCGAGGTGTTGACCCACGTCCCGTAAATTATCATTATCTTCCGGGATTGTGAACTTTTTGCACCCCCGTGTGCCATTTGCTTTTTAAGCGCAGTAGGCGGGTCGGTTCACCCCCTACCTCCCTAATCGCTGTGTTTTAAGATTTCTTTCGTTTGTTATATTCCTGGTCCGCGTGTTTATCGGACATGCGCCTTTTGTTCGAGAATAAACATCCTGCAAGATCGTCCGTCTCTGTCGCTGGCTTTGGGATCCCAACATTCCACTACGTTCCGACGAGTCCGCTGCCTTCAGTCTCGCTCGGAACATGACAACTTCCTCCCAACATTCGTAAGATCTCAAAAGCCACCTATTTAAAATTGCATTTTCTGTGTAGCTCTCTCTCTCTTGTTTCTATTTATAATTGTATTCTATTTATTTATTCTATTTGTGATTGTATTTTATTTATTAGAGTACCTATGCTTGTCTGTGACTGTAAAGTGTCCTTGAGAGCTTTGAAAGGCGCTTAAAATGGAATGTATTATTATTATCAGAATCAGAATCATAATCGTCTTTATTGCCAAGTATGTAGAACACACAAGAAATTTGTTTCCGTTCGAACACGCTGCACTAGTATCATCATCAAAAAATTCCATTTGGGCCACTGTTCAAAGAGTTAATGGCTTGGGGGAAGAAGCTGTTTAAATGTCTACTGGATTTGGTGCGCATGGATCGGTAGCGCCTGCCTGAGGGGAGTAGCTGGATAAGGTGGTGGACAGGGTGCAGAGGGTCCAGTAGGATTTTCCGCGCACTAGTTTGGATTCTTGCAGTGTGCAAGTCCTCGAGAGTGGGTAGGGCGGTGCCAATGATTTTTTCCGACGTCCTAACCGTCTGTTGACGTCGGATTTTGTCCATTTGTGGCGCCCCGAACCAAACTTATTATTATTATTATTATTATTATTATTATTATTATTATTATTATTATTATTATTATTCCCACATCCTCCTCTTCAGTCACACCTCAACTCAACTGACCTTCAGTCCCAATTTCTTCAATGCTTCTCACCGCTTCTCTCATTTCTCTTCCGCCCGGTCCATAACTACACAGCCGATCTGGAAAGATCTGCAATGTATGGATACTCCTGTGGGACCTTATCCGTCCATCATCACGGAAAAACAAGAAGGGACTCGGATCTAATCCCGACAGAAAATGGAAGATGGCTCTTGAGTGGTTTGGATGTGACAATCAAGAAATGCTAACAGCAGCCCACTTGTTTGGTATTCCACGATCATGGGTTGATAGTTTTGGTGCCTGAGACGTTCAATGATTTTCAGAGCAGAAGGTCCATTCCATAGCCGCCACTAGAAAGACTCTGGAGTAAGGATTAATATCAGTTATTTGCCTGGCATGATTGCCAATTCTGTTTTTCAGCTTCCCGGAGGGTCAGTAGCTGATCATACTGTAAGTCTCTGTATTTCCGATGCTCTTCTTGATGAAGTCCATCACCAAACAAGGAAAAAGTTCATATCCGGCCGCCTCCCAAGAACCCCATTCATGTTCAGGACTCGCTCTGTGATTTTTGGCTCAAGAGGCAAACTCTGCAACGGAGTTTACCGGCGGGTGACCAAGCTACGGATGGGAGTCGACGGTCCTGAATTTGGGTCCGACTCCCATCCGTAGCTTTGACATCTCTGCCTGCCCGGTGTGAAAGGTCTTCTTACCTGATTTCACCTCCACCGTGAGCTGCGCTCTTACACTCTCCCCATTGGACGTGTCCACCGCCTCCACCTGAAGGGTGAGGTCTCGGGTTTAGCAGCCGATGGCCGCGCTCGTGTTCCCGACCAGGTTTTGGAGTGGGGGAACTCACTTGCAGAGAGAGAGTGGCCTCCAGGAGATTCATGGTCATGAACAAGTATCCGTTAACAATAGAGAAGTCCTTGCTTCCGATGATGTCATAGACAATGTGAGGGTTTATACCCTAGTAGGGCAGGAAGAGGAAGGCGATGTCAACGCGTATGGCGGACTCAAACTTAAAAACAACAACATAATCAAGGAAACTGGTTCTCAAATGATCTACAGGAGAGACCGAAGAAGTACGCTTGCGCAAAGTGATAATTCGAGTTTAGTGATCAATAATCCATACGGCTTTACCCCCACAATGGCGTAGTCCTCATCCAAGGCGATGATCTGAAGCGGCACATCCTTGTTGGTCGGATCCGTCGCCATGGCGCCCACCGATGAGACCACACACTGGTACGCAGGCCTCTGGAATTGCGGTTTGTGCAGGCTCTTCACCTGAACGCTGACTGTGAGGCTAGCAGTGGCAAACTGAGAACTGCTTGGTGTCTGGGCCGCCTGCCACAGAAGCGGAAACCATCATAGAGGGCTTTCTTGGTCAAGTCCTGACTCAAGTTGGATTGAACAAAAACAACCCAATGGAATCAAAGATTTGGTAGGACTCACAAGAACTGTCAGACTGATAGTTCCCAATACGTTGGCCGCCTTCACCATGCTGACATTGCCGGTGTTTGGGTTGATGTCGAACAGCCCGGCTTCATTTCCTGGTACAGACAGCAAGATGAGACCATGGCAGATTCCAAGGGGCGGGGTTGGAAATGTGAATTACAAGGGATGCCCGTTTTACCGCTGAGGAAGGAGTAAAGGATGGCCTCGTTGATTCCAACGTCGCCGTCAATGGCGTGAAGTGGCCCTGGCTTCAGCGTCAAGGGCTCGGCCTGTTGTAAAGTCCGGATCAAAAACCAAATCAGACGAGGACATTTGCGAACGTTCCATCGTACGACTGGATAAACCACTCAGAATCGGAATAATTTATTTAGATTTCAAAATCTTCATTCAAACGTTTGCTTTATCGAATAAAGCAAACGTTTGATTTGAAAAACTTTTTTTTTTTTCTTGAAGAAGTTGTCGGTCACCCGGGTGGAGACGTTTTGTATGTTGTACGCCCGTCATAAAAGTTGCACGCCGCAGGCGTCCGGGCAGACATTATTTCAGACACCGCTATAAAACGTTTTTCTGATGTAAGTTAGGAAACAAAAAAATGGTGTCAGTTGTCCTTTTGTTATGTACGAGTTGACAGCTGGGGCGGGGCCGCCTCTCCCGACTATCCCCTAATCACCGACACTGGGAGATTTAAACGAGTTGCTGTTACCTCACCAGTGCCGGATGATTACACCTCGTGCCTCGCCCGTGTCTTGGACTTTGCCAGTACAAGAGTTTGCTTCGTCTGAGGTGATTGTTTGCCGCGATCGCGTAAGTTTGTTGCTTTCCGGGATCGCGAGCTTTTGCACCCCCGCGTGCCATTTTATTTTGCCTAGCTTGATAGACTGGACGGATTGCCCCCGCCAGCCTACTCGCTGTACCCCTGTTTGGTTTCTTTTGTCACATTATTCCGGGTCCGTGGAATCATCGGACCCGTGCCTTTTGTTGGAATAAAATCTCTGCCAGCACCTACGTCTCTGCCGCCTTCTTAGGGATCCAACCCCTTTTACCGACGTTCCAATGAGTCAGCTACTCCTGTCACGACGTGACACCTTTAAGGTCACCGTTGTCCCGAAACGAATAATCGGCCCGATGCGAATATGTGACTTCCAGCTTCCAACTTCCAGCTCAGAATGGTCTGACTTTTCATGTGGCGTGAGAAAAGGAATCCTTGATCATGAGGGGAACTGGCCTGCATTTCGTTGAGGTTCACCCAGCTGCTGTAGCCGGTGTTCTGGCAGACCACGGCGCCGGCCACCTCGTGTTTATTGCAGGGCTGAAACCAGGGTGGTCTGTTGTCCACGTCGACCACGTTGACTTGGATGGTAGCGCTCGTGCTGAATGATACCTGGCCATCGGAACCGGACAACGGCGTGTCCTTGTCCAAAGAAAAGGGACAAGCTCGCTGAGGACCTCAGTTGCAAACAAAGCCACCATCATCACCCTAGATTGTTCTTCAACCGATTTGTCTGTAAATGGCATTGAAGTGCTGATAAAACCGGAAGAGAGATTCTCCATGATTGTTTTTAAGTTGCCTGACCGACAGAGTAGCATACAAAGACACGATGGGCCACCGAAACTTCAGGAAGCACTAGCAATAGTTTTTGACTCCTCTAGATGGCACTCTTGGTCTAGAGATGTCATGGAATTTGAATAAACAGTGATATCTCAGCTCATGAACTGAATTGGTTCTCAGAAACTGTGTCTAAGGCAAAAATGTCATCTTCCAAACATGTATTTTCCATAGAAAACCATTAAAATGAGAATAATTCGTTCCCAGGTCCCCGTAAAACATCATTTTTACTACAACTTAAAACAACATAAAATAGACATTATTTTATGTATAATAAATGTGATACTGTTTTTTAATTCAAGAAATAAACTGTACTGTATAATCAAGTGGTTTTATTGACCTTTGTGATGGTCGTTGATATTGTTGCCTCTTGATGATATCCGAGTGAGCTTTCCATGCTTTCTCTGCGATAACACCCTCACTCACAATGTCCCCTGCTCGCTGCTTTTCGTTAATCCAAATTAACAGAAATTTTTCAACCTCTTCTAAACAGTAACCCAAATAGAACTGTATCGTGCCTCCATTTTCTCCATTTTTTGATGATACTAGTGCAGCGTGTTCGACCGGAGACAAATTCCTTGTGTGTTCTACATACAGTGATACCTCAGCTCACAAACTTAATTGGTTCCCAGAAAGTGTGTATAAGGCGAAAAGTCCGTCTGCCAAACATGTATTACCCATAGGAAACCATTAAAATGAGAATAATCCGTTCCCCGGTCCCCATAAAACATTATTTTCTGAGGAATAAGCCTAAAAAGGCCAACCGACGTCTCCGGATAAGTTGTGTCCATAATTTGTAAAATGGCTTCAAATGACTTCTACGGAGCGTATTTTAATAAGATTCCACCGCATATAGCTATATTATATGTTTTAAGACTCGCGCTGAATATTCAGAATATTCAGTTTTGTTTTTGAGTTGGTGACGAGTCCGTACGTGACGTCACTAAAGGAACGCCCCTGACCGAAAAAAAGACACATTGTAGCAGTGCTTCCATCACGTCAATGTATTTTGCTGTACTTGTTGGGGCTGAAAACCTCGTGTTGCACCCAAAAGCCGCCAGAAGAGGGCATCCAAGCTCCATGGAAGGAATTTATCAGCCTGTGGAAACAGGCTGATTCATTCCTCACGGGAGCTGGTCGTCATTTTTCTGCCTCTTTTCTAGGACGCTACATTGCAGTCCAGATGCCTCAAAATGACACGGAATAAATTCTTTAATCGATTGCAAACATGTATGCTTTCCTCTTCAGAACTATTTGAATCATATTCATAAGTGGATGTGTAACAAGAAAGCATATTCTCCGAATCTGAAGCCATTGTTTTAATTCTCCAGCAATGCAAGACGTCTTAGCGTGACATCTCGAACTGGGGGCGGGAACTTCTGAAAATGCCTAATTCGCAGCTAATTTTTTTGCAGATTTTGGACACGTTAAGTCATTTCTATTGGTGTTTTGCATTTGAATAAAAATATCATGTTTTGGGTATTTTAGATGCTATAAAACGTTTTTCTGATGTCCGTTAAGAAACACTAAAAGTGGCGTTGGTTGTCCTTTAAAACTACACAAAATAGACCTTATTTTATGTATAATAAATGTGCTATTGGATTGTAATGAAAGAAATAAACTGTACTGTGTCAATCAAGTCATTTTATTGCTATCTATTAGCTATCTGGCTATCTAACCGGCTATCTATTGGCTATCTAACTGGCTATTTGCGTTATTCTGGGTTGAGTGAACGATAATACCTTCACTCACACTGTCCCCTGCAAACTGCTTTTCGTTCAGAAGTGTTTAGGTTATTGCCCGAGACCGTTGCTTAGACAACCCAGAAATACCCTTAGCCACACGTAGCAACTTAGCGTACTGGTACTGGGACGCTAAATCACACACGCACACCTCATTGGTGTTTTTCAATGATCTCCTTCTGCTCGACCGTAATTTTCTTTTGTGTCCTCTTCGTCTTAACACTAGCCTGTGATGGGGTCTTTTTCGGTCCCATAAAAGCAAAAGTACTCCACTTTTGCTTTTTTGTGTGTTTTTGTGTTGATTTCTCGATAACAAACCACGACGGCACTCAAAGAAAGGCGGTATGGAAAACTAGTTCGCAAGCCACCGTGGTGGTGTGTCGTCCCCCGAAAACTCGTTCGTATGTCAAGATTATATTCTGGCGAATTTAATGTTCGTAAAAGGAAATGTTTGTGAGCTAAAGCGTTCGTAAGCCGAGGTATCACTGTATTTCCATTGCATTCACTTTTCTATTCAAACCAGACCACCATCGAGAGGAGTCAAAACAGAGAACACAAGTGCTTCATGAAGCTTCGTTTTTGGACTAATCCAACTCTAATCAACTTGATTGACATGGTGCTTTCGCAACAGTTCGCAACTGTCCAAAGCAATTTACAGATCATGCGGCAAAATGCTTAAAAGCTAAAAACAGTCTGCTGTGAAATCGGTGATGCATTATTACCTGAACATTCAACACCATCTTCACATTTTTGACTTTGTCATAATCCAGAACGCTCTGGATGACCAATTGAGGGTTTTCAGGCGACGCCAGTCGAAAATAACTCTGAAGAAATACACAACAAACGCAGAAAATATATTTTTAAAAAAACGTTGAAATCCAGAGACTAGATGAAGAACGTACCGATGCCGATGTCAGCGTGTAGAAGAGCGTCGTGTCCTCGTCCAAGTCGGTGGCGGGAAATTGTTCAAGGAAGGTCCCCACAGGCAACAGCTAAGATGCCAAACAGGGACCGGTCAGAATCGCTTCGTGAACATATACTACAGTGATACTTTGTCTTACGAACTTAATTGATTCCCAGAAAGGGTGTGTAAAGCAAAAAGTGTGTATTCCAAAAATTCATTTCTCATAGGAAACCATTAAAATGAGAATAATCGTTCCCAGGTCGCCATTAAACATAATTTTCTACTAAATAAGCCTTAAAACTACATGCAAAATACCTTATTTTATGTATAATAAATGTGCTATGGTATTGTAGCGAAAGAAATAAACTGTACTGCATAATAAAGTCGTTTTATTTACCTTTGTGATGGTCGTTGATGGCTTGATGGAATGGATAGCTTTTTGCATAAAGTGTCTCAAGGAGCTCTGCGTTGTACATCTTGGAAGTTGTGATATTGCAACAGCAACAGATGCAGGCAGACACACGAGAAACTTCATTAATAGCTGGTTCCCTTGCTTGTATGTTATCTTCAAATTGTACAGATGGCTTGTGCGGGTTATTTGTGGAGCCTGAGTGATGGGATATTTTAACCTTGCAGTCTAAACTCTATCAATAAAGTTGAAATGGGTCTAAATTTTTCTGTGTCTTCTATCCATTTTCTCACCTTTTCACGTTTGTTTTTTCTTTGTAGTGCTAACCTGTTTCATGTGCTCACAGCGTGCTTCTGTTTCTCTAACCCGTCCTCCTTCTCCTCACTGCTGCGTGTGTCTGTAATTCTCCCTCCCTCTTCTACAATTGACCAATCACATGCGGCTTTAACCGAAGACTGGGGGCGGGGAATAGAGGACAAAAAAAGTCGGCTGCCATTTCCAGCTCCATGTTAGGAGACGGCTCTCTTCGTTCACTTCAGATGTCAGGCTGCAAGAAACGGCTCGTTTGCGAACGACACATCACTCATTGTGGCGCTCCGTGTGTTTCCCGAAAACTAGTTTGAATGCCAAGATTATATTCTCGCAAATTTAACGTTCGTGAGGTGAAAAGTTCGTTAGCTAAAGCGTTCATAAGCCGAGGTATCACTGTACAAAGACTTTCGCAACGCACTCGCCTCCTTGACTTGGATCTGGTACACGTCCTTGGCGAAGACCGGCGGATTGTCGTTGACGTTTTGCACAAGGACCACAATGATCAGGACCAACTGAGGAATCATATTGGATTGATTAGTGTGTGTTCGTGTGTGTGTTTATGTGAGCTGTCTATCTCTTAGCTATTTATTAGCTGTCCATAAGCTATCTGGCTAGCTATTAGCTGTCTAGCTGACTGGCTGTAAGCTGTCTATCTATTTGCTATTTATTTGCTATGCTTTTATCAGCTGGATAGTCGGCTGGCTGTAAGCTCTCTAGCTGGCTAGCTGTTGGCTATCTGGCTATCTCTTCGCTATTTATTTGCTATCCATTAGCTGCCTAGCTAGTTATTTGCTGTCTAGTTGACTGGCTGTAAGCTGTCTAGCAGGCTAGCTGTTGGCTATCTGGCTATCTCTTCGCTATTTATTTGCTATCCATTAGCTGCCTAGCTAGTTATTTGCTGTCTAGTTGACTGGCTGTAAGCTGTCTAGCGGGCTAGCTGTTGGCTATCTGGCTATCTCTTCGCTATTTATTTGCTATCCATTAGCTGCCTAGCTAGTTATTTGCTGTCTAGTTGACTGGCTGTAAGCTGTCTAGCGGGCTAGCTGTTTATCTATTAGCTGTCCATTAGCTAGCTGGATAGCTATTAGCTGTCTAGCTGGCGGCTATATGGCTATCTATTCGCTATTTATTTGCTATCCATTAGCTAGCTAGCTATTCTATCTATTTGAGTTACTTCGGGGTTGAGTGAACGACGGCGCATGTGGCTGCCGCTGCTCACCCACAGAAAAACTGATCCTGTGACTGTAAAGTGACCTTGAGAGTTTTGAAAGGCGCTTAGAAATCAAATGTATTATTTTGTGTGTGTGTGTGTGTGTGTGTGTGTGTGTGTGTGTGTGTGTGTGTGTGTGTGTGTGTGTGTGTGTGTGTGTGTGTGTGTGTGTGTGTGTTACTTCGAGGCCCGCTTCCGTTCTGCACTTCACCACGACCTCGTGAATTTGGCTGGTCTGCAAGCAAAAAAATTGTCCGATTGTTTTTGGGAGTAGGCGCTCCCGGCCTGGCGGTCAGTTGATCTCACCTCATAGTCCAGAACCTCTTTGGCAAGCAGGCGGTTCCCCTCGAGGGCGAAGGGACCGTTGGCGGGATCCTCCAGGAAGGGCGTGACTCCGTCCGCGACAGTGATGGTCTCTACCACGTCGTCCACCCTGTTGTTTTCCTTCACGTTGACCGTCGGGCGAGCGCTACACACTGATGGGAGATGCCTTTAGCACGCCGCAAATCTACGAGGTCAGAGTTCACTAGGCCCTCATCTGAAAACCTCACCCGAGTAGCCTCAATATAAAGCCATGTTTTTTTGTATTGAAATAACACTAAAAAGTTGTCATATATATATATGTGTGTGTGTATGTTACTTCGAGGCTATCTATTCGCTATTTATTTGCTATCCAGCTAGCTTTTCTATCTATTTGAGTTACTTCGGGGTTGATTGAACGCTAACGCATGTGGCTGCCGCTGCTCACCCACAGAAAAACTGATCCTGTGACTGTAAAGTGACCTTGAGTTTTGAAAGGCGCTTAATAGATAGCTAGCCAGCTAATAACATAATAACATACATATATACATATATACATATATATATATATATATATATATATATATATATATATATATATATATATATATAGATAGATAGATAGATAGATAGATAGATAGATAGATAGATAGATAGATAGATAGATAGATAGATAGATAGATAGATAGATAGATAGATAGATAGATAGATAGATAGATAGATAGATAGATATTATACTATTAGCTATATAGCTATCTAGGTGGCTAGCTATCTAGCAACTAGATTCTAGCTAGCTATCTGTTGGCTATCTATTAGCTATCTACTTGTGGGTTAACTAGCTTACTATCTATTTACTTCCGGATTGAGTGAACGCTGGCGCGTCTGGCTGCCGCTGCTCATCACAGAAAAACTTATGTGACTGTAAAATAACCTGGAGAATTTTGAAAGGCACTTAGAAATGAAATGTATTATTATTATTATTATTATTATTATTATTATAGGGTGCGTGTGTGTATGTGGTGGGCGGTCGGGGCCTAAAAATATCTGAATCACATTTTGTCCATGAATTCTTATGAAATAATTCCAAATCGTCTTGTCAATCACAAGCCAATCATAGTATCACAAGTCGCCAGTGATAAACACATACTGGCCAAAGCTAGCATACTGGATCTGTAGGAAGCTGCATAAGCAAATATATTTTTGTGTTGATTTCATTGCACTTTTGTCAACCCACAATGGCTGAAGTTTTTGATTGCAGATTTACTTTCAAGACAGACTTTTCAAGAATCGCTTCAAAGCGAGCAAAAATAGCAAATCATATTGCAATTTTCTATGGTTATCATAAATCCACAAGTTCGAACAATTTAATGACTATTTTCAACGGTTGCTTCAAGTCACAAGTTATTTCTTGGCGAATGACACCCTCTAGTGGATGTGATGAAACACCATTGATTCAGTTGTAGCACTACTGAAGATAGTACTGAAGTACTGTAGTACTACTACAATAGATGAACGCACCACAATAATCAAGGACCCGGAGGACAGAACACAAGAGGAAAAACCCACAGATTTAAAATTGCATTTTCTGTGTAGCTCTCTCTCTTGTTTCTATTTATAATTGTATTTTATTTATTGCATTATATTTGTGATTGTATTTTATTTATTATAGTACATATGCTTGTGTGTGACTGTACAGTGTCCTTGAGAGCTTTGAAAGGTGCTTAAAATGTAATGTATCATTATTATTATTATTATAATTATTATTATTATGAAGGCCTACAAGTCACATACACGGGCCAACACTGGTATGTACGTCAATAATAAATAAGTACATATGCACGTACTTTTTTATTTCGATTTATTTTATGTATACAGTGATACCTCGGCTTACGAACACTTTAGCTAACGAACTTTTCGCCTTACGAACGTTAAATTGGCGAGAATACAATTTTGGCAGACAAACTTTTTTTCGGGAAACACACGGAGCGCCACAATCAGTGATGTGTCATTCGCGAACGAGCCGGTTCATGGAGCTCCTGAAATGGCAGCCGGCTTTTTTGTCCCTCTATTCCCCACCCCCAGTCTTCGGTTAAAGCCGCACGTGATTGGTCAAGATCCGTGGTAGTGGAGGGAGGAGACACACGCAGCAGGACACATGCAGCAGTGAGCAGGGGGGAGGGGTTACAGAAACAGAAACACACAAAAGGGAGACGACAGAGCTTGAAGCAAAAAAACAAGAGTGAAAAATAAAACAACAAAAGTGAAATGGTAAGAAAATGGATAAAAACAGTGAAATCTGGACTCGTTTCAACTTTATTGATAGTTCAAAGGCAGAGTGTAGACTGCAAGGTCAAAATATCCCATCAATCAGGCTACACAAATAACCTGCACAAGCCATCTGGACAATTTGAAGAGAACATACAAGCAAGGGAACCAGCTATTAATGAAGTTTCAAGTGTTTCTGCCTGCATCTGTTGCTGTTGCAATATCACAACCCAGAGCTCATTGAGACACTTTATGCAAAAAGCTATCCATTCCATCAAACCATCAACGACCATTATAAAGGTCAATAAAATGACTTTATTATACAGTACAGTTTATTTCTTTAATTAGAATACCATAGCACATTTATTATACATGAAATAGGGTATATTGTGTGTAATTTAAGGTTTAGTTGAAAATTATGATTTATGGGAACCTGGGAACAGATTGTTCTCAATTTAATGGTTTCCCATGGGAAATTAATGTTTGGAATACACACTTCGCCGTACACACACTTTCTGTTGAACTGATTAAGTTTGTAAGCCAAGGTATCACTTTCTATGTAAATATGTACTTTTTATGTTTGATTGTTTTTTTTATAATAATAATAATACATTTCATTTATAAGCGCCTTTCAAAACTCTCAAGAACACTTTATAGTCACAGGATATTTTTTTTCTGCGGGTGAACAGCGGCAGCAACACGCGCCAGCGTTTTTCAGCGAACAACAAATAAAGAAACACGTGTATCCGGTTTTGGATGATGATTTTAGAAAAAGTTGCCAGTGATAAATTCGCCGAAAAACTCAAATTTCAAAATAAAATCCCCACAGAGCAGAAAAGATCTTTTTTTTTTGCGTCTTTTGAGGCGTGAGAACTCTTTGTTTCGTTTAGTATTTCACAACAATGTGAACACTCCAAAGAGTAATGGAGGTCCCTACTTTGAACGACTTCACTTTTCAATGTACGGATCCGAGCGAGCGGGCGGGACTCACTTTCCTGGCCTTCCGCGGCGGCGGCGACGAGCGAAAGCATCAAAAAGGAGAAGCAAAACTTGCTGGCGGCGTCCATTTCGGGCCACGACGAGCTTCTCGTCTGCTTATCGGCTGGCCTTGACGAGACACAATGGACTTTTCCCCGCCATAAAGCGTTTTTTTTTTTGTTTGTTTGCACAGTCAGCGAAGATATTTTATGACATTTAGCTTTTTTAACCCTCGCGTTTCCTACTTGTGTCAAATTTGAGGTAACCAATGGTGTTTTGGATTGGATTGGATGCACCTTAATTCGTCTCGCAGTGGAGACATTGACATTTCACAGCAGGAAAGTAAGGAAAGAAAGAAGTAGATAAATTCGTTTAAAAAAAAATCAAAATAAAATCAAAACAGAGTATCAAATAGGTTCAAATGGAGTACAATTAACAATAATATAATTATATAAATACAAGCTCTCTATTTGTTACATAGCAGGCTAGCTATCTATCTAGCTAGATAGCTCTCTATTTGCTATCTAGGTGGCTAGCTATGTAGCTAGCTCTCTAATTGCTATCTAGCTGACTATCTAGCTAGCTAGAGAGCTCTCTATCTATCTATTTATCTATCTATCTATCTATCTATTCTCTAGCAACCTAGCTTTCTATCTGTTTGAGTTACTTTCGGGTTGAGTGAACGCTGGCGTGTGTGGCTGCCGCTGCTCACCCACAGAAAAACAGATTACTATTGCATCTTTTCAGTGGTGGATTTGTCTTTTTTTTAATCAACAATTGTAAGTGTCATTCCGCCGTCAGCCACTAGATGGCGGCATACTTGTTTGAAACTGGTTTGATCGAAGCAAGATGTTATTGTTGCCAAGGCAACAGTAACATGGGACATTTGAAAAGCACCTTGACAACAGAATACGGTTGTGAAATTCAGTCCGTCTGTCCGGAGACGGTAAAAGCGCCAAGCGGCAGCTCACCTGGTCTGGACCTCAAGGTTCAAGTGGAGAGGCCGGTGATGGTAGTCGAGCGTTCAACAAGCTAACAGTTCAACCTAACTTTGAAATAAAATCAATGAGCGAGTGAAAGAGACGCCAGTGCTAACAAGCTAACAGTTCAAGCTAACTTTGACATGAAATCAATGAGCAAGTGAGACGCCAATGCTAACAAGCTAACAGTCCAAGCTAACTTTGACATCAAAGCATCTTCAAATGTTGTTTTTGTTACAGCGTTAGCTGCTATGCTACTAGATGGCGCAACATGGACGCAAATATCGGTCCATCTTGAGATCGTCATTCTCGCAAAGAACCCGACAAGAAGAAGAAAAATACGAAACAAAAAGGAACTTTTCATGTTTTTATTTTTTTTCCATGTGAGGCTACAGCTGGCGGGGCACAGTGGGGTCACAAACTAGCATATGATTCCAGTGGCTACCATGCAAATGACAGCCAATGAGCATGTGAAAGAGACGCCAATGCTAACAAGCTAACAGTTCAAGCTAACTGACATCAAATCAATGAGCAAGTCAAAGAGACGCCATTGCTAACAAGCTAACAGTTCAAGCTAACTTTGACATCAAATCAATGAGCGAGTGAAAGAGACGCCAATGCTAACAAGCTAACAGTTCAAGCTAACTGACATCAAATCAATGAGCAAGTCAAAGAGACGCCATTGCTAACAAGCTAACAGTTCAAGCTAACTTTGACATCAAATCATCTTCAAATGTTGTTGTTGTTGTTGTTGTTACAGCGTTAGCCGCTATGCTACGAGATGGCGCTACATGGAGGCAAATATCGGATTAGCTCGCCGGCTAAAAGAGATGCCACAAATGCTACTCATTATCATCATCATCATCACGAATCAAGATCAGGACAGCAGCAGGAGAGAAGCTGCCAATCGACAATGATGGCTGTCAATCAAAAATCAAATACAAAACAACAACTAAGAGTGTTTTGTTCAAAAAAATAAAATAAAATAAAAGACAAAACAGCCTAATTGGGGAAGTGGACATCTGGGTTCCATGGCGGTTTCACTTTTAACAGGTAAAGGGACACCAGAAAGACGGACTTGATTGATAGCGAAGGGGGCAACGCAACCTGGACTCAAGGCCGAGACTCGATTGGGAATGGTCGCTCGGACCCAACTCAACTCCAAGTTCAGACCCGCCGAAATTTGGGAGTCGGGACCGAGTCTTGAGGGGGCCTCGCCAGTAGACTCCCCAGACCAGGGCTTTGGATTCCACAGTCCGAACCAAAGAGCCTTGGAAGTCGACGCCGGCGCTGCTTGGACCTTTCAAATCCGCCGACCGAATCAGTAGGACTTGGACGCAAGGTTCAGACCTCGCCCGCCCGTGTCCAAAGTCAGACTCGACTGAAGTCAATGATCCCTACCTGGATGCCACCTGGGTCTTGATCTGGTGTGAGCGACCCGATCAGAACCGAAAGGTCGGAAGCGCTCGCTTGATCCGTCGGCCTACACCGAGCAGGCAGGCGCCAGCTCGTCAAAGGTGGCCGCCTCCTCGATGCCTCGTGCAAACAGTTGGATCAGCTGGCAATGGACTCTGGCAAACAACAACACGCACGGTACCTACAATACTTTTACAATACTTTTGGATTTGTTCGAGGCAAAGTTAGCAGATAGCAGTTGCTGCGCCTCACCTGACGTCA
Source organism: Hippocampus bargibanti (assembly GCF_051943395.1). Classification (NCBI taxonomy): domain Eukaryota; kingdom Metazoa; phylum Chordata; class Actinopteri; order Syngnathiformes; family Syngnathidae; genus Hippocampus; species Hippocampus bargibanti. The sequence continues at coordinate 30,009,336 of NC_142738.1, read as the reverse complement.
ATGGCAGCGTGCGGGAGGATCTCGCCGTCGCAGTTCCAGCTGCTGAAGGGTGGCGCGCAGCCGCATGCCGGGTGGTCTCGGCAGATCTGGCCAAAGATCTGCCGCTTGCCGTCCAGCAGGTTGAGTTCCAGGTCAGAGTCGCTGTGGCAGTGGCGCGGCGTGAAGCGGAAGCGCCTCACGCGGTGCACCTCCACGAAGGACAGGTCGAACTGAGGGAGGAGATGGGCGTGAGGACGGACTCAATGACGGATGTGGGGATGGACGTGGGGACAGACGTGAGGACGGGCGTGAGGATGGACATAAGGACAGGCGTGAGGACAGAATCGAGGACGGATGTAAGGACGGATATAAGGACAGGTGAGAGGACGAGCATGAGGACGGAATCAAGGACGGACATGAGGACGGAATCAAGGACGGACGTAAGAACGAATATAAGGACAGGTGTGAGGACGGGCATGAGAACGGACTAAATGACGGATGTGGGGATGGACGTGAGGACGGTTATAAGGACGGACGTGGGGACGGACATGAGGACGAACGTGTGGACAGACGTGAGGACGGGCGTGAGGATGGACATAAGGACAGGCGTGAGGACAGACGTGGGGACAGAATCGAGGACGGATGTAAGGACAGGTGAGAGGACGGGCATGAGGACGGATTCAATGACGGACGTGGGGACGGAGATGAGGACGGAATAAAGGACGGACGTAAGAACGAATGTAAGGACAGGTGTGAGGACGGGCATGAGAACGGACTAAATGACGGATGTGGGGACGGACGTGTGGAAGGGCGTGAGGACAAACGTGTGGACGGGCATCAAGACGGATGCGGGGACGGACTTGAGAACGGGCATGAGGACGGATGTGAGGACAGACTCGGGGATGGATGTGAGGACAGGCGTGAAGATGGACATAAGGACAGGCGTGGGGACAGAATCGAGGACGGATGTAAGGACAGGTGAGAGGACGGGCATGAGGACGGATTCAATGACGGACGTGGGGACGGAGATGAGGACGGAATCAAGGACGGACGTAAGAACGAATATAAGGACAGGTGTGAGGACGGGCAAGAGAACGGACTAAATGACGGATGTGGGGACGAACGTGTGGACGGGCGTGAGGACGGGCATCAAGACGGATGCGGGGACGGACTTGAGAACGGGTATGAGGACGGATGTGAGGACAGACTCGGGGATGGATGTGAGGACGCACTCGAGGACGGACGTGGTGACAGACTTGAAGACTGCTGCGAGGACAGGCGCGAGAACGGACGCCGGCGCCGTCGGCCCCTCACCTGGTCGTCCTTGCTGGTGTGGCGCAGGAGGTGCCTGAGGAAGTTGAGTCGGGAGCACTTGCGCACCAGGATGAGGTCGGCGGTGCCGTCGGCAAGGTGGGCGGCGGGGGACAGTCCTTTGGGACTGCGGGGGCAGGCGCAGCTCATGCTGGCCGCGTTGATGGCCAGGAACTTGCCGCGGATGGTCCGCCAGCCGCCGTCCGCGTTGTCGCCATCTGGATCACACCTTTGTCTGTGCCTTACAACTCAACGCGGCCGGCGTTCCTCAGGGCTCCGTCCACATCCCACCCGCCTTGTCCTCCCATACCATCCGTGCGACATTTTGCGCCCCAAAGAACCAGAATTGATTTGGAAAGCCGCTACGTGAGCAAAGTGTGAATTACCGCTTGCCTCCTCGGGGTCCGTCCGGTACGCGTTGGCTCTCGCCGACAAGAGGGTCTTGTTGTCCTGACAAACCGAACAACTGCAAAAGAAAACCCACATTTTGTCCATTGCCTAAATGTCCCGTTACGACTTGTTGGAAGCCTCGTGGCTGCTCGAAAACTTCAGATTTCAAAAACCGGACCTAAGAGAAAGCCCGTCCTCCATTTCAAACGTGAGAGGATGCGCCTTTTCGGCAGCCAGCACTGTTTTTGATTGGGAGGAACGTCAGTCCCGTTTGAGCGCCGATGCGTATGTGGAAGTGTCACGGCTTGGAATTGACGCGGGACAGGAAATCTGTTTTGGTCAATGGATGCTAGGTGTTTTTAGCTTGTAGCAGACGTGCAAAACCCTCACCCGGATCGGCACCTGGACGCATCCCTGGGCCGTCCCACGGCGGCGCCGGCCGGCAGGTAGGACACGGTGCCCTCGTAGTGACGGTGCGTGAGGAACATCTTGAGGCCGGCCAGGTCGTACCTGGCCGGGCCCATCCAGCGCCTCCTCTCGCTATCTGTTAGCACGTCGCCGTAGAAACCGTAGCCCAGCAGCGACACCGAATAGCGCAGGAAGGCGTCGTCGCGGTGCACGGAGCTCACGTCCAACGGCTGACGGTCGCCTGGCAAGGTCACGAAGCGCTGGTGAGACTCGCTCGGGACGAGTTAGCATTAGCGTTTCGACAGCCGGCGCCCGACGGACTGACCCACGATGATGTGCAGGGCGGAGGTGACGGGGTCGTTGGTGCCCACCGTGGCGAAGCATATGCAATCTGTGGAACCTGGTGGGGTTCCAGACCTCAAGCACACCGAGGCGAAAGCTAACTAGCTAACGAGTCAAGAAGAAAAGCGGCGCGAGTCGGAGACCTGCCGGTATGATTCCGATGCGTAGGGAGCAGGCGATGAGCGTTTGCTCGGGCCCGTCCGCGTCCACGCCGCCGTCCTTCTGCGTTCGCCACACCAAGCCGTGCACCAGCTCGCTGAACATGCCGTCGCCGCCCACGCACACCACACTGACGGCGACGGCGGGGGGGGGCATGTTAGCGACAGGCTAGCTGTCCGTCTGTCGTATCGCCACTCACTCACCCGTCATACTTGTTTAGCTCCGCCTCCTCCCTCAGGTGGTCCCGGGCGTGGTTGGCGTACTCCGTCACTACAGGAAGTAAACAGGAAATAAACAGGAAGTAAGCACGTCCAGATTCTAAATTGTCTTGTCAGCTTCCTTTCAATGCTTTTCTTTCCCGTCGAGCTACTTGCAGATGTGTCTTTTCCTATTTACGATACAATACAATACATATTGATTCCTAATAAATAACAATAATAATCCATTTCATTTCTAAGCGCCTTTCAAAACTCTCACGGTCACTTTAGTCACTGGACACGTTTTTCTGTGCGTGAGCAGCGGCAGCCACACACGCCAGCGTTCACTCAACCTGGAATAACGCAAATATTTATTTTATTTAAAAAGCTAGCTCGCTAGATAGCCAGCCAGCCCACTAGCTAGCTAATAGATGGCTAACAGATATCCAGCTAACTAGCTATCCAGCTGGATAGATAGCCAGCTAGCTAGCTAATAGATAACTTGCTAGCTAATAGATATCTAATAGACAGCCAGCGAGCAGGATAGATAGCTAACAAATAGCTAATAGATAGCCAGCCAGCTAGATAGCTAATAGATAGCTAATAGATCATGCTTTAAGCATTGAACCAATAACATTTGAGCCATCATTTGTGACCAGGGTCAGAAATCTACCCGGAGGCCTTCACCATCCGTTCTGCAGGCCCTGGAGCATCAAAATCAATGGCGATCAAACTGTTGCTGTTGCCAATCCGATTTTGGACTTGGCGACTTCAAATCCTTCTGGCAGGCCTTATTTCCTGGCAAATGCTACCCTCTAGTGGACATGTAGTAAATCACACCATCTTTTTTTTTTTTATCAGTTACAGTCGTTGCTGGAACTGCAGGCAGAAAGTTCAATAGTCATCAAATAGTTATTAACTCATTGACTGCCAGACGATGTGCAAATTATTGAGTTTTAGGACGACATCAACATTCAATGCAGCGTAAGAAACCTTAGACTATCTTCTTTCATCAGAAAAAAGGTAATTGTAGGAATTAAAAAAACAACAGGAGGCATGTAGTTAATCCGCAACCCCCCCCCGTGCGAGAGCAGAACTTTTAAGAATACAGTGATACCTCACCTCACAAACTTAATTGGTTCCCAGAAAGTGTGTGTAGGGTGAAAAGTTCGTCTGCCAAACATTTATTTCCCATAAGAAACCATTAAAATGAGAATAATCCGTTCCCAGGTCCCCATAAAACATCATTTTCTACTAAATAAGCATTAAAACGACACACAACAGACCTTATTTTATGTATAATAAATGTGCTATTGTATTGTAATGAAAGAAATAAACTGTATTGTATAATCAAGTGGTTTTATAGACTTTTGTGATGTTTGATGTCGTTGCCTCTTGATGATATCCGATTGAAGTTGCCATGCTTTCTCGGCGATAATACCCTCACTCACACTGTCCCCTGCTAGCTGCTTTTCGTTCATTCAAATCAACAGAAGCTTTTCAACCTCTTCTATTGCCTGACACCGACGCTTAGACAACACAGAAACATCATTAATAGCTTCCTTGTTCCTAAGGAGAAGCAATGATGTACTTAGCGTACTAGTACTGGGACGCTAAGTCACACAAACGCACACCTTGTTGGTGTTTTTCGATGATCTCCTTCTTCTGCTTGACCGTCATTTTCTTTTGTGTTTTCTTCGGCTTAACACTAGCCTGTGTTGGGGTCTTTTTCGGGCCCATAATAGCAAAAGTACTCCACTCGATAACAAACAATGTCTGCACTCAAAGAAAGGGGGTGACGAAAACTAGTCCGCCAGCCACTGTGGCGCTGATCGACCGTGTGGTTTGGTGTTCATCCGCCAAAAACTAGTCCGCCAGCAACCATGGCGCCGTGTGGTTCGGTATGTCCGCCGAAAACTAGTTCATCAGCCGAGACTATATGTACGCGAATTTAACGTTTGTGAGCGAAAGCATTCGTAAACCAAGGTTTCACAGTAATAATAATAATAAATGATAAATTTCGAGAGGTCGTCTGGCGTTACCGATGACGTGCGTGGCGATGCCGGCGAGGGCGAAGAGCGGCGCCACCTTGTGCTGATAGACGCGCTTGGCCTGCCGCTTGCCGCCGTACGGGTTGATGTACACCAGCAGCTGAGTGGGCCTGCTGCCTGCAACCAGACGCACAACCCAACTCGCACCCTCACAGCTTCACAAACGCGCGCGCGGTTGCGCCTTTTTCAGATGCGTACCGATGGCCGCAAGCTGCTCTCGGATGGTGTTAACCCAGCGGTGGCACAGCGCCACCTGTGGACAGGTGAAGGTGACGCGAGCGCACCGCCAGCGGTGCTGCCGACACCTCTCCACGTACCACACTGCAACATAAACACATTTTCAAATCAATAAATATTTGTACAGAAATATCTAAATACACATGAATAATTTGTTGATAAATAAAATACATATTTAATAGGCAAACAAATCGTCACGATTTGGTTGGCGACCAACGGATAGCGCTGTCGGCCCCGCCTGCAGCTGCACAGGTGTTGGCCGTTCCAATCAGTAGCAGTTAAAAGGACTCCCTGCACAACCATTCCGCGTCGGGTCACTGAATGTGTTTGCTGCACCCTGTCAGGTTTGCTTCATCTTGGCAGATTTTTAACAAATGGTTTTCTTTGATACTTTGTACTTTTCTGTTCGGATGACTTTGATGTTTTAGATTTTGTTCCTGCTGACTTTATTTAATACAATTTGACAAATACAACCTTCTGCTCCCTCCTGCCTGCTTATTTGGGATCCACAACCATCACCACCTCGCAAACCGTGACACAAATAGATACATTCATATTTAAATAAATAAATAAACAAAAACATTAATAAATTAACAACTATTTAATAAATACACAAGCAGCCAATTAAATTAATATTTAAATAAAAATACTTGTTTAAATAATAAATAAATGAACATATTATTTAGACAAAGAATAATTGTTTAAATAAATACATAAATAAGTGACTATTTAATAAATACATAAAGAAATACAAACAGACAATTGGATAAATAAATATGTAAATCAAAATACTTGTTTCAATCATAAATAAATAAATTAAGTAATTAATAAGTGAATATTTAATAAATACATACAATATAAATACAACACAAGAAATAAATACAAACAGCCAAATAAATAAATAAATGGATCAACTGATAAATACATGAACAAACAAATATTTGATAAACAAAAGAAATAAATATTTAATTGGTAAATAGACAGATAAATTAACATTTAAATAAAAAAATAAATATTGGGAAAATCAATAAATTAAAATAAACAAATATTTAATAAATACACAAACAGCCAATTAAATATATAAACATTGAAAGAAAAATACTTGTTTCAATAATAAATCAATAAACAAATTAATATTTAAATAAAAAAGAAATGTTTAAATAAATACGCACACAGCCAATTAAATAAATATTTTAAAAAAATACTTGTTTCAATAATAAATTAATATTGAAAAAAGAAACGTTTAAATAATAAATACATATGTGACTATTTAATAAATACATAAGGAAATAAATACAAACAGGCAATTAAATAAATGGATGGATTGATTAATAAATAACTACATAAAGAAATAAATAGATAACTAAATAAATATGAGGTGAAAATCCTAGTGTGTGACGTGAAAGAGTTTGTGTGATGGCACCTGTGAAAGAAAGGCCGCCGTCTTTGTCTCGCGTGTCTCTCATCTTCTTCCAGCTGCCGTTGTCCCTCACGCTTTTGTCCCCCTTGTCCTTTTTCGTCTCCTCCGCATCGTCCTCGCGCACACTGACAATCTCTGACACGCACACGCTGTGACACACACCTGAGACAAACACACGCACCAAATGTCAAGACCCTTGGCACCCTGCCCACCACCTTTTCCAGCGACTCCCCTTGTGCAGCATGTTCTAGCGGAGACATATTTCCTTGTGTGTTCTACATATAAATAAAGACCAATACCAATAAAGAGGATTCGTATTTTGAAGTGTGACGCAAGCGTGTTGCTAGCATGTAACCCGATAATAAATCCTCGGGGTGACGCGATGGAGGTGTCACCACCAGATCAATAAGCTGGCGAAGGCGTGAACCTTTCGGCCATCATTCGAGACCTTCAAGTTCTTTGTCACTCTCACCGATTGTCAACATGAATGGATGCTTTTTACGTTGACCTTTTTTGAAAGCTATGAGCAGCAGTGCGATCATAAAAGAATGTGATTATACAGTACGGTTTATTTCTTTCATTACAATACAATAGTACATTTATCATACATAAAATAGGGTATATTTTGTATAGTTTTAAGGATTATTTAGTAGAAAATGATGTTTTATGGGGACCTGGAAACGGATTATTCTCATTTTAATGGTTTCCTATGAGAAATTAATGTTTGGAAGACACTTTTCGCCTTACGCACACTTTCTGGGAACCAATTAAGTTCGTAAGCTGAGGTATCACTGTATTATTCTTAGCTAGCTATCATGCTAGCTAACTAGCTTTCTGTATATGTGAGTTACTTCCGGGTTGAGTGAACGCGTGTGTGGCTGCCGCTGCTCACCCGCTGAAAAACTTATCCCGTGACTGTAAAGTGACCTTGAGAGTTTTGATATGCGCTTATAAATGAAATGTATATACAGTAAAGTCTCGTTATATCGATATCGGATATATCGATAGTCCCGGTTATATCGATACTATTTCTATGCACGCACGGAGAAAATTACATGCAAACAGGGTCGGATATATCGATAGTCCCGGTTATATCGATATTTTTTCGGACTCCCTTGAATATCGATATAACGAGACTTTACTGTATATTGTGATTATTATTATCAAGTCCACCATGCGGACGAACAATAACAGCTAGCTAGTCGAACAAACGGAAGCATTTTTTTATTTTTTTGTGTTTGCCTTGGCTGCTCAGCGTCACGTAGCGGCACTTTTGTCATGTGGTGTTCCACAGGGTTTAATTTCGGGGCCTCTGCTGTTCTCACTCTCCCTGCTGCCATTGGGTTCCAGCTAAAGGATACATGCTATTTCCTTCCACCGCTATGCGAGCTAGTTTAACTGTGCGTCTCGTGACAAAATGGGACATTTTTGGTTTACTACCTAGCTGGCTAGCTATTTGCTATCTATTAGCTATTTAGCTCGCTATCCATTATCCATTAGCGGTCTATTGGCTGGCTACCGAGCTAGCTAGCTCTTTGCTATCTATCAGCTATCTAGCTCGCTATCCATTAGCTGTCTATCTAGCTGGTTGCTATCTGTTAGCTATCTAGCTCACGGGATGGCTATTTATCAGCTAGCTAGCTGGATAGCTATTAGTCATCTTTTCGCTAGCTAACATTCTATCTATTTGAGTTCTTCCGGGTTGAGTGAACGCTGGAGTGTGTGGCTGTCACTGCTCACCCACAGTAAAACTTATTCTGTGACTGTAAAGTGACCTTGAGAGTTTTGAAAGGCCCTTAGAAATGAAATGTATTATTATTATTATTATTACTCATCAAGACGCTGTTCGTCTTAACGTGATTTGTTTTCTCGTGGATGGTCTGACGTGACTATTTACGTGAGCGGATGCTCTGTGGAAAACTTGTACCGTCTCATCGACCCAAATCTTGAAAAATACAAATCCGAATTGGACTCTCGTTGGCGTGACACGAACGCGACACAAAGGCGCTTGATGAGCTGGCTCGTCGTGTTAAGAGGGAGCAAACGGTGGTCCACGATTGTGTTTCGTGAACTTTTCGAGTCTTACTGGCTCTGAACGGGTGGTAGACGGGACTGAAGGCGGTTCGCCTCTTCCAGCTGAGCAAGGAGCGGCACAGGCTGACTTCGTGGCCGACGTTGCCGACGCGCAGCTCGGACAACAGGAGCAACTTGAGCGGCCTCTCCATCGGGACGGACGGCCGCGTCCTTCAGGCCCGGGGGAAAAGGTTACCTCGGCTGGACCATGTTGGCGACGTGGTCCCCGTCCACCGCAGTTCGGGAATGGACGACGAAGACTTCTCCCCCCCCCCCCCCCAAAAAAAAAAACAAAAAAAAAACAAACGGGGATTCAATCGGCCAGAATGGCCCCGAGTAGCGGATCGAGCTCAGGATGTTTTTTCCCTTGAGATAACGGACACTTACCGGAAGTGGGAGTGGTCTGATGAATGATGCATTCAAGGATTGCACCAAATGTAGGGATTTACGGACCTTCAGTCGAGACTGTTTGAATGTTGACGAATGTTATTGTTAATTACAGTAAAGTCTCGTTATATCGATATTCAAGGGAGTCCGAAAAAATATCGATATTATAATGTAAAATAATAATAATACTGTTGTGGACAAGAAATAACTCGCGCCTTGGGGTCGTATATAGTAGTGATGTGTCCTTCGCGAAAGAGCCGGTTCTTTGAGACGGATCGCTGAAGTGAACAAAGAGAGCCGATTCCTAACAAGGAGCCGGAAATGGGAGCCTACTTTTTTGTCCTCTATTCCCCGCCCCCAGTCTTCGGTTAAAGCCGCATGTGATTGGTCGATATCCGTGGTAGAGGAGAGAGGGGAGAATTACAGACACACACAGCAGTGAAAAGGGGGCAAATTAGTGACAGCTGATCATCAGACCAGAGTAAACTACAGGGAAAGTGTTCAATTTGGAGTGTTCAATCTGCCTGCCATGCATGTTTTTGGAATGTGGGAGGAAACCGGAGGACCCGGAGAAAACTAACGCGGGAGAACATGCAAACTCCACACAGGGAGGCCCAAGCGGGACGCGAACCGGCAACCTGTGAAGCCAGTGTGCTAACCACTCGACTACCGGGCCGCCCTTCCCATCACTAGTACATATATAGCTATTGTTACTTCCTCTTATTGCTGTGTTACTTCCGGGTAGAGTGAACGCTGGCACGAATGGCTGCCGCTGCTCACACGCATAAAAAAATCCTGTGACTGTAAAGTGTCACTGAGAGTTTTGAAAGGTGCTTGGAAATTAAATGTATTATGATAAACATTCAAAAGTATCTACGAGTCCGCCCCCTTCTCTGATAAAGCGGGTCTTGGATTTCTGTGCCGCTAGAAACTATTGAAACAGCAGGGGGTGCTGTTCAAGTGACTTGTTTTTAATTGTTTGGTTTTGACTTGAGGCAAAATGAAGGGTCATGTGATTGCGATCAGAGGAAATTATTATTGTTCATTTCATTTCTAAGCACCTTTCAAAACTCTCAAGGTCACTTTACAGTCAAAGGATCAGTTTTTCTGTGGGTGAGCAGCGGCAGTCACATGGGCCAGCGTTCACTCAACCTGGAATAACTCAAATAGATAGAATGTTAGCTAGCTAATGGATAACTTATAGATAGCTCGCTAGCTAGATCTAATAGATAGCATATAGATAGCCAGTTAGATAGCTAGTTAGCAAATAGCTAGCTAGCAAGGGAGCCGGCTACATAGCAAGATTAGTTCGCTAATAGATAACTGATAGAGAGATAGCTAGCTAGCTAGCTAGCTAGATAGCCAATAGCTAGCTAGCGAGGTAGTCAGCTAGATATGTAGCGAGACAGCTTTTTGGAAATGAAAAGGCCCCAAAGTGGCGAGCACTTTCTGCAGGTGAGCAGCGGCAGCCATATGCACCAGCGTTCACTCAACCCACAATTCACTCCAATATAAAATGGTGATCAGCACAATAACATTCAAATAAAGTAAAACTATTCACCATTTGAAGACCAAGGGTACCCCAAACCTGAACAAAACACAAGTTGAATGTCTGTAGTATTTATCCAAACCCCTACTAGCTTAATGCTAACACACAATGCAAAATCCCATCGAGAGTCTCGCAAAATTAGCAAAACGTACTAGTTGCGGCCCCAAAAGTCGTCAAGATTTTGGTGTTGAGTCTGTTTAATATATTTAATCCATTTCATCCAAAAAACAACAACAACAAAGTCACTTGGCAGGTCTTTCGTTCACTGTGATTGGTCCGACCGCAACAGTCTCTTCCCAATTTGCACCTGCAATTAGTCACAAAAAAAAAAGACATTTAACAAACAAAAATAAAAAACACTTTCAGGGTTTGATACGGTGCAAAAATGAGTAAAAATAGACCCACCCCCCATTTTATTTCAACATCGGGTCATGATACTAACCGGTGGTGGTGAGGCGACTCTCCTCCCCCCCCACCCGCTGCCAACTTGCGGTTCCACAGTCCGTGTCGCAGCAGAAACACGCCCGATGGGCCCCGCTTGCCTCTGTCCACCTGACCCCCCCCATCCATCACATACATAATTAGAACATACAGTGATACCTTGGCTTACAAACTTAATTGGTTCCCAGAAAGTAAGGGGAAAAGTGTGTATTCCAAATATTAATTTCCTATAGGAAACCATTAAAATGATAATAATCCGTTCCCAGGTCTCCGTAAAACATCATTTTCAACTAAAGCCTTAAAGGACAACCGACGCCTCTGGACAAGTTGTGTCCATAATTTGTAAAATGGCTTCAAATGACTTCTACTGGGCGTATTTTCATAAGATTCCACCGCATATAGCTATATTTTACGTTTTAAGACTGGCGCTGAAGATTCCGCAAGTCTTGTCTTTGAGTTGGTGACGAGTCCGTACGTGACGTCACTGAAGGAACGCCCTGACCGGAAAAAAGACACATTGTAGCAGTCCTTCCATCACGTCAATGTATTTTGCTGTAATTGTTTGGTCTGGGGACTTCTTGTTGCACAAAAAAGCCGCCAGAAGGCCAGAAAAGGGCGTCCAAGCGCCATATAAGGAATTTATCAGCCTGTGGAAACGGAGGTGGCCACAGGATGTCACCATTTTGTGCCTCTTTTTTTGGGTGAGAGATTCTCCCTCCAATGTTGCCTCAAAATGGCACAAATAAATTTTTTAATCAATTGCAAACATGTATGCCTTTAAAGGACAACCGACGTCACTTTTTGTTGACGTCGAGCTGCGAATTGGGCATTTTCAGAAAGTCCCGCCCCCAGTTCGTGACGTCACGCCAAGACGTCTTGCATTGATGGAGAATCAAAACAATGGCTTCAGATACGGAGAATGCGCTTTCTTGTTACACATCCAGTTATGAATATGATTCAAATAGTTCTGAAGAGGAAAGCATACATGTTTGCAATCCATTAAAGAATTTATGCCGTGCCATTTTGAGGCAACATTGGGGGGAAATGTATCACCCAAAAAGAGGCAGAAAATGGCCACAGAGCTCCTGTGAGGAATTAATCAGCCCGTTTCCACAGGCTGATAAATTCCTTATATGGAGCTTGGTCCCCCTCTTCTGGCTGTTTTTGGTGCAACGTGACATTTTCAGACCAAACAAGCACATCAAAATGCATTGAGGTGATGAAAGGACTGCTACAATGTGTCCTTTTTTTCGGTCAGGGGCGTTCCTTCAGTGACGTCATTTATGGACCCATCACCAACTCAAAAACAAGACTTCCGGAATATTCAGCGCGAGTCTTAAGACGTAAAATATAGCTATATGTGGTAGAATCTTTGTAAAATACGCTCAGTAGAAGTCATTTGAAGCCATTTTACAAATTATGAACACAACCCGTCCGGAGACGTCGGTTGTCCTTTAAAGCTACACACAATATACATGTACCTTATTTATGGATAATAGCTGTGCTCTGGTATTATAATGTAAGAAATAAACTGTACTATATAATAAAGTCGTTTTATTTACCTTTGTGATGGTCGTTGATGCCTTGATGGAATGGATAGCTTTTTGCATAAAGTGTCTCAAGGAGCTCTGCGTTGTACATCTTGGAAGTTGTGATATTGCAACAGCAACAGATGCAGGCAGACACACTAGAAACTTCATTAATAGCTGGTTCCCTTGCTTGTATGTTCTTGTCATATTGTACAGATGGCTTGTGCGGGTTATGTGGAGCCTGATTGATGGGATATTTTAACCTTGCAGTCTACACTCTGCCTTTGAACTATCAATAAAGTTGAAACGAGTCCAAATTTCACTGTTTTCTATCCATTTTCTCACCATTTCACTTTGCTTTTGTTTCAAGCTCTGTCTCCCTTTCGTGTGTGTGTGTGTGTTTGTTTCTGTAACCCCTCCCCCACTAACTGCTGCGTGTGTCTCCTCCCTCCTCTACCACAGATCTTGACCCATCACGTGCGGCTTTAACTGAAGACTGGGGGCGGGGAATAGAGGAGAAAAAAAGCCGGCTGCCATTTCAGGAGCTCCAAGAACCGGCTCGTTCGCGAACGACACATCACTCATTGTGGCGCATTGTAGTTGGTATGCCAAGATTATATTTTCGTGAATTTAACATTCGTAAATTCGTTAGCTAAAGCATTCGTAAGACGGGGTATCACTGTAGTTAGGTAACATTCTATGGAACTTAAACGTAAAATAAATCCAGGAACTCAAAAGTTATTTTTTTCAGAATTGCCATCAGTGTGGAACGCAGCAGCTGGGAGTAGGGGGTCAAAGTGGGTCCACTTACTCGTTGGTGAAGGAGCAGGCCTTGTTGAAAGAATCCACCGGCAACGTCGCGGCTGTGGCCTTCAAGTTGCAAGTGATGTAGATCTGAAAAATAACCAGGATGTTTTTTTAAGGTGGGACATGAGCTTATGGAGGTGGTTGTGGTAACAGGCTCTGGACTTCTGAACCAGAAGGTCTCACCACGCCACTCTGGTCCTGCTGGAACTTGAAGGCCTCCAGCTCAAAGCGCAGCTGGTCGTCACGCCAGCGTGGAATGAAGCGGGAGCCCGAGCCCGTCAGCTGACTGTCAAACAAGCACCTGAAGGAGAGTCATGGCGGCGCTGCTCACCAAGTCCTTGAAATTTATTTGTACAGTAAAGTCTCGTTATATCGATATCGGTTATATCGATAGTTCCGCTTATTACGATACTATTTCTATGAACGCAAGGAGAAAATTACATGCGCGCAGGGTCTGATATATCGATAGTCCCGGTTATATCGATATTTTTTCGGACTCCCGAGAATATCGATATAACGAGACTTTACTGTATTTTGAAAAATCCCCAATGAGGTTTTCACATTTCTAAGCATCTTTCCAAACTCCCACTTTCGGTCACTTTACAATGACAGGATATTTTTTCTGCGGGTGAGCAGCGGCAGCAACACGCGCCAGTGTTCACTCAACCCGGAAGTAACATAAAGTAAAGTTTTAAGGCTTTTTTTTTTTAGCAGAAGAAAATGATGTTTTATGGGGACCTGGGAACTGATTATTCTCATTTTTAATGATTTCTTATGGGAAATAAATGTTTGGCAGCGAACCTTTGGCCTTATACACACACTGTCTAGGAACCAATTAAGTTTGTAAGCTGAGGTATCACTGTACAGTTTGTTTAATTACAATAGCACATTTATTCTCCATAAAATAAGGTATATTTTGTGTCGTTTTAAGGCTTATCTAGTAGAAAATAATGTTTTATGAGGACCTGGAAACGATGATTCTTATTTTAATGGTTTCTTATGGGAAATAAATGTTAGGAAGACACACTTTCTGGGAACCAATTAAGTTCATAACCTGAGGTATCACAACACATATATATATATATACAGTAAAGTCTCGTTATATCGATATTCAAGGGAGTCCGAAAAAATATCGATATAACCGGGACTATCGATATAACGAGACTTTACTGTATACACATATATTTATTATATATATATATATATACACACACATATATATATATATATATATATATATATATATATATATATATATATATATATATATATATATATATACACACACACACATATATATCATCAACTCGTTCCTTCTGAGGAGTTTTCACAAAACGAACAACAAAAAAATTTGGAATAGCCTGACTGATAAGATTTTGTTTTCACTCCACTGCAAGAATCAAAACAAGATCGCAGAGAATCCTACTGAGCCAACCCTCCATACCCCGCTCACCACCTTTTCCAGCGACTCCCCCTCAGGCAGGCGCTATCGATCCGCGCACACCAAATCCAGCGTTTATGAGTGTTCTCCATACTTATTAGCCATGTCTTTTTTATATGATGATACTAGTGCAGCATGTTCTACATACTTGGCAAATTAAGATCTGGGGTTGATTAATAACATTCTGATAACTTGAGAAAAAACATTTTTTTTAATGTAATCTCTACCTTTCAAGCCTATTTTTTTCCTTTGTAAACTTTGTAAATTTGCCCTCTAAGTTATAGCTTTAATTTGAAAATTGAGATAAAGCATTTCTACTTTACATTTTCGTCTATTTGACATGTCTTGGTTTACAACCGAAAATGGGTTCTCGAGCGAACCCGAACGCACCTTCTACGTCACTTCCTGGCGTCGCGTCTCATTGTGACCGACGCATTATCCTGGAGTAGCGTTCCATTGTGAGCAGGCGTCTTTGTATTGTTCAATCACCATTAAAAACAATTGGATTACATTGATTAGCATGGCAAATGTTGCCGTTTTCAAACCGGTTTCTGGAACAGATGATGGTCGAAAACCCAAAACCGAGGTTTGACTGAATTGTGACGTTTGTATTCGTTCGAGTACACAACAAGCGACTCGGGGAGCTCACGACATTTCTACACGGCTGTCATCGAATCCATCCTGCGTTCTTCCAAGACCGTTTGGACAAAATCCGACTTCAACAAACAGAAAAAAAAAAATCATTGGCAACGCCCAACACAATCTCGAGAAGTCGCACACTGCAAGAATCCGAACAAGGGGCGGAAAATCCTACTGGACCCTGCGCACCCTGCCCACCACCTTTTCAGCGACTTCCCTCAGGCAGGCGCTACCGATCCAAATCCAGCAGACATTTAAACATATTCTTCCCCCGTCGCCATTAACTCTCTAAACAGTAACCCAAACAGTATAGTGCCGCCATTTTTCTTCCGATGATACTAGTGCAGCGTGTTCTACCAGAGCCAAATTCTTTGTTTGTACTACATACTTGGCAATAAAGATGATTTTGATGACAGGTAGAAGAGCGGGAAAAAAAATAATTGCTGCCGCCCTCCCCAATCTGGAGGACTTGCGCACTGCAAGAACCAAGTCATAGGGCACAGAAAATCCCAATGGACTCTTTGCACATGATACTAGTGCAGCGTGTTCTACCAGAGCCAAATTCTTTGTTTGTTCTCCATACTTGGCAA
Organism: Hippocampus bargibanti; assembly: GCF_051943395.1. Lineage (NCBI taxonomy): Eukaryota > Metazoa > Chordata > Actinopteri > Syngnathiformes > Syngnathidae > Hippocampus > Hippocampus bargibanti. The sequence continues at coordinate 29,993,386 of NC_142738.1, read as the reverse complement.
GAAAGATGATTCCGATTCTGAAGATGGCTAGCAAACGGTGGAGTTGAGCGTCCAGTTGAATTTCTACAAGAGGAAGGAAGCCCGCTAGTAGGAACCCCGGTTGAGTACAACTCTCCAGGTAGGATTGAAAAGAAGTACAGATGACGGCTGAAGAAACCTTTTCATCGTAGGATTGAAAAGTACAAAACGTTGAACCGTACCCTTTGTTACCCAGGAAGTAGTAGCGAGGGACGGTGTCCAAGTTCCTGGCCGCAGTGGCGACGCAGTCGTCCACCGTCACTCTGAGAGGAGTGTGGTGGAACCGCTTGAGCGAAACCTCAAACTTCATCATGTCGCCCAGCAAGAACTGGGAAGACGGCCGAGCTACTCGCCAGTCATCTTGAGAGAAGACCAAGACAAGTGAGACGCATCACCTCAAAGCATTTTGCGCCGGAAGTCAAAAGGCACCTACCGGTCATTAGTCTCAAGGAGAAGTCAAGGTTTTCCTCAGAACCTTGAGAACCGTTAAAGGGGACCCAGGTAAGATGCAGGATCCCGCTGCTCACATCATGTTTCCTAAAAACGCAAAGCAAAGTCGGCCAAAGGGGAACATCCCTGGGTCTGAAACCCACGGCAGTTGCACCTTGACTTGGGATCGTCCCAATTTACGAGCCCTGCACTTAACGTTCAGATGGACCACCTCTCGAAAAGAGATTGACCTGGACTTGCGGAGGACAACCGACGTCTCCGGACAAGTTGTGTCCATAATTTGTAAAATGGCTTCAAATGACTTCTACTGAGCGGATTTTACAAAGATTCCACCGCATATAGCTATATTTTACGTTTTAAGACTCACGCTGAATATTCCGGAAGTCTTGTTTTTGAGTTGGTGACGAGTCCTCACGTTACGTCACTGAAGGAACGCCCCTGACCGAAAAAAAGGACACATTGTAGTAGTCCTTCCATCACGTCAATGCATTTTGCTGTACTTGTTTGGTCTGAAAACGTCGTGGTGCACCAAAAAGAGGCAGAAGAGGGCGACAAAGCTCCATGTAAGGAATTTATCAGCCGGTGGAAACGGGCTGATTAATTCCTCACACAGAGCTTGGTTGCCATTTTCTGCCTCTTTTTGGTGCAACACCCCCCCGATTGCCTCAAAATGGCACGGAATAAATTCTTTAATAGATTGCAAACATGTATGCTTTCCTCTTCAGAACTATTTGAATTATATTCATCACTGGGTGAGTAACAAGAAAGCATATCCTCCGAATCTGAAGCCATTGTTTTGATTCTCCAGCAAGGCAAGACGTCTTGGGGTGACATCACGAACAAGGGGGCGGGACCTTCTGAAACTGGCCACTTCCGGGTTCATTTTTTTGCATTTAAGTCATTTTTATTGGTGTTTTGCATTTGACTAAAAATATCATATCATATCATATCGTTTTGGGTATTTTAGATGCTATAAAACGTTTTTCTGATGTCAGTTAGGAAACAAAAAAGTGTCGGTTGTCCTTTAAGGTCAATGAAAAGGCAAAGGTCAAGGTACCACAGCATAGTACTGGAGTAACGTGGAGTCCCACCTCTGGTACTGACACTGAATGCTGATAGTGACGTCTCTGGTCCGGACGATGGGCGTGTCTCCCAGAGGAGAAGGTCTGTATTGCAGCGTGAACACGTAGACAAAGTTGTCCTCAGACATCTGCGATAGAGAAGGGCTTGGTTTGCATCAAAGATGGAGATCCTTTTTTGTCACATCCTGGTCATTGGTGTTCATCAGAGTCTCCGAAGCATTCCCAGATCAGCTTGGAGATATAGTCCCACAAGAGACGCCTATGTCGAACCTGCCACACACCTTACGGTAGGTCGTAGTCCCTTCGCAGGGAGTTGCCGGGGAGGCATTCTAGATAGATGACCGAGCGACCGTCTGGAGCAGAGGTGTGGAAACTACAGCCCGCGGGCCAGATCCGGCCCGTGGTCTTTTAAATCCGGCCCACTAAAGTTTGGTACACAACTGAGGTTTGATGTGATTGACTACATTCATTTCATTTGGACTTGTAATGAAAGGCATTTAAAGGACAACCGACGCCTCCGGACAAGTTGTGTCCATCATTTGTAAAATCCATTCAAATGACTTCGACTGAGCGTATGTTACAAAGATTCCACCGCATGTAGCTATATTTTACATTTTAAGACTCGCGCTGAATATTCCGGAAGTCTTGTTTTCGAGTTGATAACGATCCCCATGTGACAACACGTTTGGAACGCCCCTGACCGAGAAAGCGACACATTTTGGGTACTTTGTTTGGTCTGAAAACTTCGTGTTGATGGCGAAATGAGAAGGAAAACACATAAATAACGCGATGGTGAATTGTTGCACCAAGACAACTATTTGATATTCGCTGACACAAATTCCAAGCCGACAAATCAGCCCATTTCCAACGGAGTTTGGCGCCATCTTCTGCATTTTCTGGGTGCTACATTTCTGTCCAGATGCCTCAAAATGACGGAATAACTTCTTTAATCGATTGCAAACATGTATGCTTTCCTCTTCAGAACTATTTGAATAATATTCATAACTGGATGAGAAACAAGAAAGCATCTTCTCTGAATCTGAAGCCATTGTTTTGATTTTCGAGCAAGGCAAGACGACTTGGCGTGATATCACGAACAAGGGGGCGGGACCTTCTGAAACTGGCCACTTCCGGGTTCAATTTGAAGTAGTTTTTGGACACTTGAAGACATTTTTATTGGTGTTTTGCATTTGACTAAAATATCATCCTGCGTGTTTTGGGTATTTTAGATGCTAAAAAACGTTTTTCTGATGTCAGTTAAGAAACAAAAAAGTGACATCGGTTGTCCTTTTTGTAGAAGATAGGGAAGGGGGGGGGGAGAGAGAGAGATTTAAGTACACGTTCAAATATATTTTGAACGAACTGGTCGCTCTATATAACATAATTTTCATCATTATTGGTCTATGGCGTTAAATGGTTAAAAAAAAAGTACAGTACTACAAAATGTTTCATTTTTTATTTATGTATTTACTTACCTATTCACCAATGTATTTATTCATTTTTTAACTATGTATCTATTTGTTTATTTATCTATCTATTTATTTTCAGGACTATGTATATACCTTGCAAAGATTAAAATGTATGTTGACAAATCAGTGTCAGATGACCCTGTCAAATGTTTCCTGCAAGCCCACCAGGTGGCAGTATTTAGCAACAGTATTCAGCAATACAGTGTCAACGCAGTGTCAATACAATGTGTCACTGTGTCGAAACGAGACAGGATGCCTCATCTACCCGTCACTATTGTCATGTGTGGTGATCGCAGGGACCTGTAGTCGGGCATGGAAAGAAAACCACCACATCTCGTTTCGTAGCAAATAGTCCGAATGATGTTATATACTGTATAAATATTTTGTATATATTTTTATAAATGTGTACCGCACGCTGCAGTTTTTGGGCAATATAGCACTTTAATGAAAGGGTTTCTTCAGCCGTCATCTGTACTTTTTTGAAGGTGTCGGACGTTTCGCTTCTTATCCAAGATGCTTCTTCAGCAAACTAAAGTCTGACTGGTAGTATCGGCCCTATATATATATATCCCTAATGTCCAGACATGGCGGCGCCGGACACTGCTATGATAGGTCCCTATTCTCAGGTTGAGGGGAGCAGAGGCCCACTCCCTGCGGTTCCACAGATTGTGCCTACATTCCTGACTAACGACTGGCCTGATTGCCCCAATTCCTCCGGCATAACCTCATCAGCATTACTAATGTTGCCTAACCGGGCTATTGTACGAACGATCCAAATTGAACCTCACCCCACCATATCGGTTTAATGAAGGATTACAAACAAATTCATGGTTGTGCTATGGGCTCACCAGTTTCACCCATAGTGGCTAATCTGTACATGGAAGTGATGGAGAAACAGGCCCTCACATCCTTCCCGGGGACAAAACCGAGACACCGGTAGATTGCTAGATACGCAATCCATGAACTCAAGGAGAAAATTACATGCCAAACCAATGAGCCACCATTTAAAGGACAACCGACATCACTTTTTTGCTGACATCAGAAAAACGTTTTATAGCATCTAAAATACCCAAAACACGCAGTATGATATTTTTAGTCAAATGCAAAACACCAATAATAATGACTTAAAGTGTCCAAAATATGCAAAAAAAATGAACCCGGAAGTGGCCAGTTGCAGAAGGTCCCGCCCCCTTGTTCGTGATGTCACCCCAAGACGTCTTGCCTTGCTGGAGAGTCAAAACAATGGCTTCAGATTCGGAGAATATGCTTTCTTGTTACTCATCCAGTTATGAATATGATTCAAATAGTTCTGGAGAGGAAAGCATACATGTTTGCAATTGATTAAAGAATTTATTCCATGCCATTTTGAGGCAATGGGGGGGGGGATGTAGCACTAAAAAAAGAGGCAGAAAATGGCGAGAAAGCTCCGTCTAAGGAATTAATCAGCCCGTTTCCACAGGCTGATAAATTCCTTACACGGAGCTTTGTCGTCCTCTTCTGCCTCTTTTTGGTGCAACATGAAGTTTTCAGACCAAACAAGTACAGCAAAATGCATTGACGTGCTGGAAGGACTGCTACAATGTATCCTTTTTTCGGTCAGGGGCGTTTCTTCAGTGACGTCACGTATGGATTCATCACCAACTCAAAAACAAGACTTCCGGAATATTCAGCGCGAGTCTTAAAAGGTAAAATATAGCTATATGCGGTGGAATCTTTGTAAAATACGCTCATTAGAAGTCATTTGAAGCCATTTTACAAATTATGGACACAACTTGCCCGGAGATGTCGGTTGTCCTTTAAAGCAGTTCGGTGCAGGATCGGATATATCGATAGTCCGGTTATATCAATATTTTTTTCTGACTCCGGAGAATATCGATGTAACGAGACTTTACTGCAGGGGTGTCAAAGTCATTTTTTGCCGCGGGCCACATTGTAGGTATGGTTTCCTCTCGAGTGCCGTTATGAATTTGGGGAAGCCATTAGAATGTTTAAATCCCTTCAAATATTACATATAGAGCACACAGCAAATTAATGAATAACTCGTTTTCAAATCTGAAGTCAAGAATAATGACGTTTATTGTGGTTGACATCCAAAAATATGAAATTTTGGCTCAGATTTTAGCAATCATCATGGAATTTAACAAGTTTGATTTGCTTTCGCGGGCCGAAAAAAGTGATGTGGCGGGCCGGATTTGGCCCGCGGGCCTTGACTTTGACACCTGTGCATCTTGTGCTGACCCAGCCCGCCTTTCGAATTTTTGCGCCTTGTGATGCGGTCAGAAACTCACCAGCAGCCGGCTGCCGCAACCGTGTAGCTCCGACTCAAAGACAAGGACCCGTTCCAGAGTGTCTTCGCCGGTAGCCGGACACCCTCCCAACGTGACATCCGCCGGGTTGACCAACTGCCCGATCCCCAGGAGATCTCGCCGGGCCTCCACTCGGACCCAGTTTTTCTCGCACGCAACCAAGATGGCGTCGGGCGCCCGAGGAGGCTCCTTCAGCTCAAACTGGGGCGGGAAGCGAGGCTCCTCTTCCGCCGGAGGATTCGGAGGCCTCCAGGACAACCGCTCGCGGAAGGATGGCTTCGCTTGGGGCGCCAGAGGAAAAGGTTGGCCCGGTGCACCTGCAAATGGAGATTGGCAATAAGGAATCGGCCTCAATGCATTTTAGGAGTCCGGCGGCCATTTTGCTGGTTTGTCATACTTGGCCAATAAAGATGATTCTGAATCAATACATGAAACAGGAATAGCATTCACATATTATTATGGATGGCAACGTCAAGAAAGAGATCGAAATTTGGTACGACATTTCTTAATTATTTTAGGAATTTTAGGAAGTGGTTAGGGGGGTGAATGGTGAATTGAAATAGATAGGAACCTAGCTAGCTAACTAATACATAGCTAATAGATAGCCAGCCATATAGCAGGCTAGATAGCTAGTCAGCTCATATATAGATAGCTAGATATGCTAGATAGGCAGCCAGCTAGCTAGACACCCGGTGGATAGAAAATAATAATAAGAATAAGAATAATCATCATACCAATACATTTGATTTATACGCGCCTTTCAAAACTCAAGGTCACTATACAGTCACAGGGTCAGTTTTTCTGTGGGTGAGCAGTGGCAGTCACATGCGCCAGTTTTCACTATACGCAGAATAACTAAAATAGAAAGAAAGTTAGCTAGCTAGCTAATAGATAACTAATAAATAGCTATCTAACTAGCTAGCTATCTGTTAGCTGTCTAACTAGCTAGATAGCTAATAGATCACAAATAGATAGAAAATAGATAGCTAGCCAGGTAGCCAGCTAGATAGCTAGCTAGTTGGACAAATAATAGCTAGATAGCTATCTAGCTAGTTAAAGAGCAAATATATCACAAATAGATAGCAAATAGATAGCTAGCAAGGTAGCCAGCTAGATAGCTATCGAGTTAGATAGCCAGCTAGATAGCTAGTTTGACAAGTAATAGCTAGGTAGCTAGGTAGATAGCCAATAGATCGCAAATAGATAGCTATTCAGGTATCCAGCTAGATAGCTAGCTAGCTAGTTAGACAGCTAATAGATAGCTAGCTAGCTCGTTAGATAGTTAATAGATTGGAAATATATAGCTAGCCAGGTAGTCAGCTATGTAACTAGCTATACAGATAGCTAGATAACTAGTTGGATAGCTAGATAGCTAGCTAGCCAGATAGCCAGCTAGATAGCTCAGGTGAGCAACATGGTGTCAACAGTGCCTCTTTGCAAATTTCTATGATGATGCCAGCGCGATAGGCAGGGCGATAGGCATGGAGTCATCAGCTACATAACTAGATAGCCAGCTAGATAGCCAGCTAGTTAATTCGTAAATTTTAATCGGTCATTGTTAGCGTTTTTTATCATTTCAAATCCTGTCCAGTGTCCTACAACTTTTTTTAAGAGTCAGGCAGAATCTGGTCGACTCACAATCGATTTTTGTTCGTCGCGTAGTCGTTTGTGCGATGCGTTCAGGGACATCTCGTAAATCGCAGCAAATATGTTCTTTTGCTCTTTCTGTCGATAGTTTCCATATGATCGCCTGTGTTGTGTATTTTGGTTTGTTTTTTTTCGGATAATGTTTTGCTATGAGGAAGTGGCATTGTTTAACATCGCTTGGTGGATTGTCATTTATTTCATTGCCGCACTGCGCCTCTAAAATCACCGACACAATCCACCCAATCAAATACTGAATAATAATAATAATAATAAATATAATAATTTCATTTGTAAAACTCAAGATCACCTTACAGTCACCTTACAGATAGCTATCTATCTAGCCAGCTACATAGCTATCTATCTAGTCAGCTAGATAGATAGCTAGCTGGCTACTTAGCTAGCACTTTATTTACAGTCAACGATGCGCAGCTAAAGATGGCCGCAATCAACAGCGAACCCGGTCACATATCAGAATTCATTCACATTTTTCAACAAAACGAATAACCATTTGAATGTTTTTTAAAAACGAAGATGATGGACAAGGAATCTAGAAAATAGGACGCAATCTTAACGCAATCAATCAACGTTGCGATCGGTCGAGTCCATCAGAAGCAATGGCATCTCGGTTAAGACTTTGGAGACGTTTACCTGGCGGCGGCTGGACTTTGGCTCTCCACTTCAAGGCGCGGGCGGATAACGCAAATGCTAAAGCTAGCCAGCAAAGTATGTGCTTACTAGTCATGCTGATGAGGTTCCGCTTGGGCGTGTTGAATCACTTGTGCCAAGAAATGGAAGGCTGCTTTTAGGCTCCTCCCACTGGCTGATTGCACCCCTTCTCCAGCTGGGCCTCGTTCACCCGCCAACCGGGCATGATCGCGGGCCGCTATAGCAAATGCTACAAACCGGACCGCCGATTTATGTTTTTTGTTGGTCGCATACGTCGTGAAATGACGTCATGTTTTATGGAGTAGCTGATGTTGATTAGCATCCAATTTAGTCCCCACTGTGACTTATGCAACTTGACACGCACCCAAGCACAAACACGTTTTAAAAAAGTCAGGCGTGTGTGCCGCAGGATGTTGTTTTTTTTGGGGGGCGGGGAGCATAAATGTTCAAACTGACAGTTAGGACGGTGGAAAAAAATCATTGGCAGCGCCCTAGTCACTCTCGAGGACTTGCACACTGCAAAAACCAATACAAGACCCTCTGCACCCTGCCCACCACCTTTTCCAGCAACTCCCGTTCCATGCGCATCAAATCCAGCAGACATTTAAACCGCTTCTTCCCCCATCGCCATTAACTCTCTAAACAGTAACCCAAATAGAACTGTATTATAATAATAGCTGCTCATGTATTTTGTTTTTCTACGTTCATTCCTTTCATCACTTTGCTGCTGTGAAAGGTAAATTTCTCCACTGCGAGACTAATAAAGGCAAATCCGTCCATCAATAATATTAATAATAATAATAATAATAAAATAATAATAAATAATAATCATCATCATCATCATCATTTAATTTCTAAGCGCCTTTCAAACCTCTCAATGTCACTTTACAGTCACAGGATCAGTTTTTCTGTGGGTGAGCAGTGGAAGCCACATGCACCGAGGTTCACTCAACTCAGAATAACTGAAATAGATAGAAAGTTAACTAGCTAGCCAGCTAATAGATAGAGTTTTGAAAGGCACTAATAAATGAAATGTATTATTATTATTATTATTATTATTATTATTATTATTATTATTATTATTATAGATAGCTCGCTGGCTAGTTATACAGCTTATAGATAGCTACATAGCTAGTTAGATATCTAATAGATCGCAAATAGATAGCAAATAAGTAGCTAGCCAGGTAGCCAGGTAGATAGCTAGCTAGATAGCCAGCTAGATAGCTAAATGAGCAACATGGTGTCAACAGACCCGGAAGTGTCTCTTTGCAATTTTCTATAATAATAATAATAATAATAATAATAATAATAATAATAATAATAATAATAATAATAATAATAATAATACATTTGATTTCCAATCGCCTTTCAAAACTGTCAAGGTCACTTTACAGTCACTGGATCAGTTTTTCTGTGGGTGAGCAGCGGCAGCCACACGTGCCAGCGTTCACTCAACCCAGAAGTAACTCAAATAGACAGAAAGCTAGCTAATACATAGCTACCCCTTTCAAATTGCTGCCATGGACAGCAAATTTGCCCATTGTGGGACGAATAAAGGTTTTCTGATTCAGATTCTAAATACAGTAGATAGCTAACTCGACAGTTAATACTATAGATAGCGAGCTCGATAGCCAGCTAGCTAGGTAGATAGCTAATAGATAGCAAATAGATACCTAGTCAGATACCCAGATAGCTAGCTAGATAGCCATCTAGTTAATTCGTGAATTTTAATTGGTCATTGTTAGCGTTTTTGATCATTTCAAATCCTGTACGGCACAGGTGTCAAAGTCAAGGCCCGCGGGCCAAATCCGGCCCGCCACATCATTTTTTTCGTCCCGCGAAAGCAAATCAAACTTGTTAAATTCCATGATGATTGCTAAAATCTGAGCCAAAATTTCATATTTTTGGATGTCAACCACAATAAAAGTCATTATTCTTGACATCAGATTTGAAAACGTGTTATTCATTAATTTGCTGTGTGCTCTATATGTAATATTTGAAGGGATTTAAACATTCGAATGGCTTCCCCAAATTCATAACGGCCCTCGAGAGGAAACCATAACTACAATGTGGCCCGCGGCAAAAAAATGACTTTGACACCTCTGCTGTACAGTGTACTACAACTTTTATACAAGAATTGTCATCATTTAGACGAGCATTTATTAGCCAACTAGTGCAGCGTATTCTACCGGAGACAAATTCCTTGTGTGTTCTACATACTTGCCAATCAAGATGATTCTGATTCTGATGTTTTATGCATGCTGAAGTGCGTCACCGCGGATCAGGACCTCCCCACCGGATCCGTCAACCCACTCACCTGGAGTCTCCATCCTGGACCCGGAGAACTGGGTTCCCTGAGAGAATCAACAGGAAGTCATAGGAAGGGGGAGGTCCCCCCCCCCCCCCCCATGACGCTTTGGATTTCGTCAACGTTTCAGGTGTCAACACAATGATGCAACCCTAAAGACGCATTGGTTGACGCATCGGTTGACTTGATGAAATATTGACACAGCGACACATTTAGAAGGCAAAACAGGAAGTCCCCCTCAAGCGCCATCTTCTTGTTAGCATCTGCGAAGAGAAAGAAGCTGCAAAAAGTTCATACGAACGTGCGCACCTGCCAAGAAAAATGGGCTCAAAATGGCGCTGGCCCCAAGTAGTTTGACTGACGCCAAGGTGCGAGAGGGAATGAATAGAATCAAAAATTCGCCGACGCCACTCCTGCGGAACCACGGGACGAGTGCGACACATGGCAGAGGAGAGCGGGACCCCCTTCACACAGTGCCACCTCCTCAAGCTTCAGGGCCGTGCATGCTGCCTTGAGTTTGTGGATATGCAGATGCTCAGATTGGGCGGAGGCCGCTAAATGCCGTTGCTGTCGGGCCGACCACAGTTCGGTCACCTTCAACATGGCGAATGTGAGGGGTTTATGATCTACATAGGCGGTGAAACGGCGCCCCTTTGAGGAGGAAACGAAAAAGGCGCGTCGCAACATATAGCGCTAATAACTCTCTGTCGAAAATACTATACAGTGAGACCTCAACTTACGAACTTAATTGGTTCCCAGACAGAGTGTGTAAGGTGAAAAGTGTGTATCTCAAAAACAAAATTCCTATAGGAAACCATTAAAATGGAAATAATCCGTTCCCGGGTTTCCATAAAATATACTTTTCAACTAAATAAGCCTGAAAACTACACACAACATACCTTATTCTATGTATAATAAATGTGCTATTGTATTGTAATGAAAGAAATACACTGCATTGTATCATAAAGTCACTTTATTTACATTTGTGATGGTCATTTATGGCTTGATGGAATGGCGTTGGAGGTCGAAGGTAAAAGGGAATTGCTGTTTGGAAAGAGAGGCACATTACATAAGGACTGTAATTAAAGAAATAAACTGTGCTGTAAAATAAAGTTGCATTTACCTTTTTGATGGTCGTTGATGGCTTATGGAAGGAGAGTCACCTTTGTCACCTTAACCTCTGGTGTTGTTCGGGCGTGTGCTTCCGCCGAAGATCACTCTGCCGGCCGTGGTGGGTGTGTATTATGAAAATAGTGCTTATCATAAGGTTTAATTTTCATAAATTTGACGTTTGTAAGATGAAAAGTTTGTAAGATAAGGTGTGTGTAAATTGAGGTCTCACTGTACTTGCGTTCGTTATCTTTCAGCTTCCGACTGAAAAATGCAAAGGGCTGCCATTCGTTCTCCACAAGCTGCTCGACCACCGCCCCTACGGCAACATCAGACGCATCGGTAGTCAAGGCTACTTGTGCGGTTGAGATCGTGTGGACCAGAAGAGTTGCACTCGCGAGAGCGTGCTTGGCTCGTTGAAAGGACTGTGCTCGTTGCGGGGGCCACTCAACGGGGTCATTGGCCTTCTTTTTTCGCAAGGCCCCGTAGAGGGGTTGGAGGAGGTCAGAAGCGCCAGGGAGGAATTGGTTGTAAAAATTAATCATGCCCAAAAACCCCCTTAGAGCCTTAAAGGACAACCGACACCATTTTTTTGTTTCCTAACTGACACCAGAAAAAATGTTTTATAGCATCTAAAATACCCCAATTACGCAGGCTGATATTTTTAGTCAAATGCAAACCACCAATAAAATGACTTATGTCCCAAAATTACTTCAAAATGACCTCAGAAATTGTGAGTTTCAGAAGGAATGTGGAATGTTTTTCTTGAATCATCTGGAAAGTTTGTCACATCTTTTGAATCGAAAAGGTGAAAGCTCATTGTTAGCATAGAGCTAACTCGCCAATCAAGTCAGTCAGTTTAATTAATGACAGTATTTCTTAAGTCCCAAGTTATTTCCTAGCCAACGACATCCTCTAGTGGACGTGTAGTAAATCACACCACACTCGCAGCTGTGTAGTAATACAGTAAAGTCTCTTTATATCGATATCGGATATATCGATAGTCCCGGTTATATCGATATTTTTTCGGACTCCCTTGAATATCGAATAACGAGACTTTACTCTGATAATAATCATAATCATCATCATCATCATCATACATTTCATTTTTAAGCCCCTTTCAAAACTCTCAAGCTCACTTTTCAGTCACAGGATCAGTTTTTCTGTGGGTGAGCAGCGGGAGCCACGCGCCAGAGTTCACTCAACCCGGAAGTAACGTAAATAGAAAAATAGCTAGCTAATAGATAGCCAATAGATAGCTAATAGATAGCCAGCTCGATAGTTAGCCAGTCAGCTGGATAGCTATATAGCAAATAGATAGCTAGCTAGATAGCCGGCCAGGGAGCTAGATAGCAAATAGATAGCTAGCGATATAGATAGCGATTCAGACATAGCACTACTGAAGGCCTAGGAGTCACAACTTGACGTTTCTCAAATGCGCTCACGAAAAAGATCTTGGGCATGCCCGAAATGCAGTGGCGGGCCATACATGTGACTCCTAGGCCTTCAGTAGTGCTATGTCTGAATCACTACACAGCTGCGAGTGTGGTGTGATATGATTACACGTCGACAGGCCAGGAACTAACTTGTGACTTGAATAAATGGAAGAAATACTTTAAACCGTTTGAATGTTTATGATGAACGTGTGTGGATTTATGATGACCTCCTAAAAGTGCAATATGATTTGCTATTTGGGCTAGATTCCGATCTGCCCAACCTCACTTCATGATGTCCATCTAGAGCAGGGGTTGGAAATCTTTTCGACGAACATCTGTCAATGGTTTCCCTTCCACAAGGGGGAAGCATTTCCCTTTTGTACATGTAAGCGCTTTGTTCCAGCTTCTGCTGTTGTTAAAGCGCTATATAATACCTAACTAGCGATCTAGCTAGCTAGCTATTAGCTATATAGCGATCTAAGTGGCTAGCTATCTAGCTAGCTATCTGTTGGCTATCTATTAGCTATCTACTAGCTGGCTAGCTTTCTATCTGTATATTCAGTCGTGACAATCAGTCATAATAATAATAATAATAATAATAATAATAATAATAATAATAATTTTTATATTAAGCGCCTTTCAAAGCTCTCAAGGACACTTTACCATCAGACGAGCATAGATAATAATAATAATAATATTTGATTTGTAAGTGCCTTTCAAAACGCTCAAGGTCACTTAAGAGTCACGGGATCAGTTTTTCTGTGGGTGAGCAGCGGTAGCCATACGCGCCAGCCTTCACTCAATAACTCAAATGAATAAAAAGCTAGCTCGCTAGCCATTAGATAGCCAGCCAGCCAGTTACCTAATAGATAGCTAATCGATAGTGAAGTGAATAAATACATTTAGTTAGTGTACACAATGTTAAACATTGTGTAGGATAAACATTACTCGTCGGGCTTATTTAAAAGGGGGCGTTTACCTGTTTTGACATGAACGGCCAGTATCATCCAATCAAAATTGCGCTTTCAGCCAACTGCCGCCCAAACAGGAAATGAACAGGGAAAAAGCGAGAATATGTATTTAGTTTTATCTGCGAGCCAGATGCAATCATCAAAAGAGCCATATATGGCTCAAGAGTCATATATGGCTCAAAGTCAGCTTTATTATCAAATATGCTAATATGAATGACATACAGCACAGATGAAATTACTGTCCTTTGGCCCAGCATGCAAGGCACTTCGAATGGCTTTAACAAACATAATAAACACGAAAACGCCAATTTGCTGGGAGAGAGATGAGTCGCTGCGTGTTCACGTGCCGCCATTTTGGGAAAAAAGAAAAATATGACAACACAAAGACACAAAGGGTCATTCATTCTTTAGGAATTGCTGTACCCTCTTTGTCATATGAAGCAGTTCTAGATGAAAGAGGAGAGGATCATAGCATCCTTTTCAGCAGTGGATCAGGGACTTCATGGTAGAATGTGCATGTCTACTACAAGCTAAATGTTGAAAGCAAACACGAAGCTGTAGCATCCATTGACGAAAAGAGCCATATATGGCTCAAGAGTCATATATAATAATAATAATAATACATTTTATTTTCAGTGCCTTTCAAAGGCATTGACGAAAAAAGATTGGCGAAAAGTGCCATATATGGCTCAAGAGTCATATAATAATAATAATAATAATAATAATAATAATAATAGTAATAATACATTTTATTTTAAGTGCCATTCAATGGCATTGACGAAAAAAGATTGACAAAAAGAGCCATATATGGCTCAAGAGTCATATATAATAATAATAATAATAATAATAATAATAATAATAATCATCATCATCATCATCATAATCATAATAATAAAAAATAATAATAATAATAAATTTTATTTTAAGTGCCTTTCAAAGGCATTGACGAAAAAAGATTGACGAAAAGAGCCATATATGGCTCAAGAGCCATATATGGCTCAACAGTCATATATGGCTCAAGAGCCATATATGGCTCAACAGCCATACATGGCTCAAGAGCCATATATGGCTCAACAGCCATACATGGCTCAAGAGTCATATATATAATAATAATAATGATAATAATAATAATAAATTTTATTTTAAGTGCCTTTCAAAGGCATTGCCGAAAAAATATTGACGAAAAGTGCCATATATGGCTCAAGAGTCATATAATAATAATAATAATAATAGTAATAATACATTTTATTTTAAGTGCCTTTCAATGGCATTGATGAAAAAAGATTGACCAAAAGAGCCATATATGGCTCTTGAGCCTTATATGGCTCAAGAGTCATATATAATAATAATAATCCTCATTGGATTGGATTGGATTGGATATGCCTTTATTAGTCTCACAGTGGAGAAATTTACATCATCATCATAATCATAATAATAAAATAATAATAATAATAATAATAATAATAATATTTTTTTTATGCCTTTCAAAGGCATTGACGAAAAGAGCCATATATGGCTCAAGAGTCATATAATAATAATAATAATAATAATAATACATTTTATTTTAAGTGCCTTTCAATGGCATTGATGAAAAAAGATTGACGAAAAGAGCCATGTATGGCTCAAGAGTCATATATAATAATAATAATAATCATAATAATCATAATAATAAAAAAAAATAATAATAATAAATTTTATTTTAAGTGCCTTTCAACGGCATTGACGAAAAAAGATTGACGAAAAGAGCCATATATGGCTCAACAGCCATACATGGCTCAAGAGCCATATATGGCTCAAGAGTCATATATATATAATAGTAATAATACATTTTATTTTAAGTGCCTTTCAAAGGCATTGACGAAAAAAGATTGACGAAACGAGCCATATATGGCTCAACAGCCATACATGGCTCAAGAGCCATATATGGCTCAAGAGTCATATATATATATAATAGTAATAATACATTTTATTTTAAATGCCTTTCAAAGGCATTGACGAAAAAAGATTGACGAAAAGAGCCATATATGGCTCAACAGCCATATATGGCTCAAGAGTCATATATGGCTCAAGAGCCATACATGGCTCAAGAGCCATATATGGCTCAAGAGTCATATATACAATAATAATAATAAATTTTATTTTAAGTGCCTTTCAAAGGCATTGACGAAAAAAAGATTGACGAAAAGAGCCATATATGGCTCAAGAGCCATATATGGCAAAAGAGCCATATATGGCTCAAGAGCCATACATGGCTCAAGAGCCATATATGGCTCAAGAGTCATATATACAATAATAATAATAAATTTTATTTTAAGTGCCTTTCAAAGGCATTGACGAAAAAAGATTGACGAAAAGAGTCATATATGGCTCAAGAGTCATAGGTTTCCGACCCCTGGTCCAGAGCACCGTTTGAACAATTCAGCCAGCGTGGGGCGTTAACTTCTCTAATGTCCTTTTCCCGCGTTTTACACCCCTGTGGCGTCACGGGAATGGTGGGGGCGGCGGTGTTGAAAGTGAGCTTCGTTCTTTCTTTCTCTCTCACTCTCACTGTGTTCCCTCGTTTTCGAGGAAACTCCGGTTGGCTCTCGTCTCCTTCGCGCTCAGTGACAACAAAGCTTGGAAATCGTACCTTTTCCATTTCTGGATTCATTCTTTTTTTTTTTTTTCTTAGATATTTTATTGTTATCCCTGCGTGGACCCGACCTGACCCGGCAGCACTTTGGACCCCCAGAGCCCCCCTCTTCCCTTCCCTCCATGCAGCTCCACCGGCTGTTGCCACCTTTGAGCGCCGTTGGTCTCTGCTGGTTCCTCCTTTGCGCCCTCCACAGGCACCACCACCTGCGCCAAGGTGCGTCTCGTCTGCACACCCGCATTATGAGTTGTCGGGAGATTTTTCACACCCTTCAATTAGTCCATCTGAGGCGATGTTTTATTACGCTTTTGTAGTCCTAAAAGTCAATATACTATGGGTCCTGGAATTTCAGTGAAAATGACAAAAACCCTGGCACATTTTTTGCACATGTCTCGCAGTGAATGAGTTAACTTGACACAACAAAGAAAAATCAAAAGACAAAACGCTTTTCCTACTTGAACGCTCGGTCCGACTGAAATAATGAAGAAAATCTTTGTTGCAAGCTAAATTTTTGGCAGGATAATAAAAACTACCAACACACACACACACACACACACACACACACACATAATAATAATAATAATAGTAACAATAACAATCATCATAATAATAATAATGAAAAATGCACTTTCATTATAAATTATTTTTAGGCTAGCTTAATGCTAACGCTGAATCCAAAACAGCACCGGCCGACTCAGGTTAATAATAATAATAATAATAATAATAATAATAATAATAATAATAGGATTGGATTTGCCTTTACAGTGAGACCTCAACTTACAAACACCTTATCTTACAAACTTTTCTTCTTAAGAACCTCTAATTTATGAAAATTAAACCTTATAATAAGCACTATTTTCATAATACACACCCACCACGGCTGGCGGAGTGATCTTCGGCGGAAGCACACGACCGAACAGCGCTCCAGCCGGCGCTACTTTGCACACCCCCTCTCATTGAATGTACACATCGATCGCCTACTTGAAGCTTTTTGCTCATAATTTTACTATGATTGGACCGAAAAAAAATCACCACAGGCTCGTGTTCAGCCCAGGAAGACACAAAATAAAATCATCGTCGCTGAGAAGAAGGAGATAATTGAAAAACACGAACGAGGTGTGCGTTTGTGTGATTTAGTGGCCGAGCACGGCTATGCTAAGTCAACCATTGCTCCCATTCCCCTGAACACAGAAGCCATCAAAGGTGCGTCTGTTGCAAAAGGTGTTTCTGTGCTCTCAAAGCGACGGTCTCGGGCAATCGAAGAAGTTGAAAAAAACTTTATTTTACAGCACAGTTTATTTCTTTAATGACAGTCCTCGTGTAATGTGCCTCTCTTTGTGACTTTATGATACAATGCAGTGTATTTCTTTCATTACAATACAATCACACATTTATTATACATAGAATAAGGTATGTTGTGTGTAGTTTTAAGGCTTATTTAGTTAAAAACTATATTTTATGGAAACCCTGGAACGGATTATTCCCATTGTAATGGTTTCCTATGGGAATTGTTTTTTTGAGATACACACTTTTCGCCTTACACACTCAATTAAGTTCGTAAGTTGAGGTCTCACTGTATTAGTCTCGCAGTGGAGAAATTTACATTTGACACCAGCAAAGTGATGAAAGGAATGAAAGTAGAAAGACAAAATACTTGAGCTGCTGGAAAGCATTAATAATAATAATAATAATAATAATAATACATTTCATTTCTACGCGCCTTTCAAAAGTCTCAGGGTCACTTTACAGTCACAGGATCAGTTTTTCTGGCCCTCATCAAGTGTTTAATGCTGAAACCGGCCACTCCATTCCATCAAGCCATCAATGACCATCACAAAGGTAAATAAAATGACTTTATTACATATTGCAGTTTATTTCTTTAATAATAATACCTTAGCACATTTATTATACGTAAAATAATGTATATTTTGTATAGTTTTAAGGCTTAGAAAATTAGAAAGTAGAAAATTAAGGAGACCTGGGAATTTTTAGTCAAATGCAAAACACCCCAAAAAAATGTCTTAAACGCAAAAAAATGAACCCTGAAGTGGCCAGTTTCATAAGGTCCCGCCCCCTTGTTCGTGACGTCACCCCAAGACGTCTTGCCTTGCTGGAGAATCAAAACAATGGCTTCAGATTCGGGAAAGATGCTTTCTTATTACTCATCCAGTTATGAATATGATTCAAATAGTTCTGAAGAGGAAAGCATACATGTTTGCAATCGATTAAAGAATTTATTCCGTGCCATTTTGAGGCAATTGGGGAGGAAATGTAGCACCAAAACGAGGCTGATTAATTCCTTACACGGAGCTTTGTCGCCCACTTCTGCCTCTTTTTGGTGCAACACGAAGTTTTCAGACCAAACAAGTACAGCAAAATGCATTGACGTGATGGAAGGACTGCAACAATGAGTCCTTTTTTCGGTCAGGGGCGTTCCTTCAGTGACGTCACGTACGGACTCGTCACCAACTCAAAAACAAGACTTCCTGGAATATTCAGCGCAAGTCTTAAAAGGTAAAATATAGCAAAATGCGGTGGAATCTTATTAAAATACGCTCAGTAGAAGTCATTTGAAGCCATTTTACAAATTATGGACACAACTTGTCCGGAGACGTCTGTTGTCCTTTAAGTGTCTCCAATTTTTTTCCCACCCACATTGGTCATTGCTCTGAAGTAATTGTGGTGTGTGTGAAAAGTTAGCACTAGCACTTTATTTGCTATCTATAATAATAATAATAATAATAATAATAATAATAATACATTTGATTGATAAGTGCCTTTCAAAACTCCCAACATCACTATACAGTCACAGGATAAGTTTTTCCTGTGGGTGAGCAGCGGCAGCCACATGCGCCAGCGTTCACTCAACCCTGAACTAACTCAAATAGATAGAAAGCTAGCTAGCTAACGGAAAGCAAATAAATAGCGAATAGTAAGCCAAATAGGCAACAGCCAGCCAGCTAATAGCTAGCCAGCGAGCTAATGGATATGTAATAAACAGCGAATAGATAGCCAGATAGCCAACAGCCATTAGATGAGCCGTTATTTGTCTCAAAATGGGGGAATTTACATTTTACAGCAGCAAAAAAAAAAGAGCTGCTGTAAAGATAGCTAATTAGCTGGTTCGCTGCTATCTATCTAGCTGACTTGCTAGCTATCTAGCTAGCTAGCTATCAGCTATCTGTTAGCTAGCTAAAACTTATCCTGTAAAGTGACCTTGAGTTTTGAAAGGCGCTTAGAAATGAAATGGATTATTATTATTATTATTATTATTATTATTTTCATGCACACCCATGCGATTTCCCGCGTGATCGTCCGTCGCCGTGAGAGACCAGAACCACGGAGGGGGAATCCCGAATTCCACCCCCGTTGATTCTGAATAACCCCTCCCCCCACCCACCCCCGCCTCGGCGCTTGTGTTCGGTGCAGGTGAGCCGCCGACGGGCAGCTGCCAAGTGGTGACGCTGGAACGCGGCGGCGGCCCCCCAGGACCAATCGTGGCCCGGCAGACGGCCCGCTGCTCTTGCCTCCCGGGACAAATGGCTGGCGCCACCCACGCCCGCCCCGCCTGCGTACGCGGTGAGACCGTTACGTCATCCGTTTTGGCAAAAGCGACTAATCATTAGCCCAATATGTACTCATTCAATGTGGCTATCTAGCTAGCTTTGCTATCTCTTAGCTATCTAACTAGCTAGTTAGCTATCTATTTGCTATCTCTAAGCTAGCTAGCTGGCTATCTAGCTAGCAATCTATTTTCTATCTCTTAGCTATCTAGCTAGCCGGCTAGCTGAGCAGCTAGCTGACCAGCTAGCCATCTATTAGCTAGCTAGCTTTCTATCTATTTGAGTTATTCCGGGTTGAGTGAACGCTGACGCGTGTGGCTACCGCTGCTCACCCACAGAAAAACTGATTCTGTGATTGTAAAGTGACCTTGAGAGTTTTGAAAGGTGCTTAGAAATAAAATGGATTATTATTATTATTATTATTATTATTATCATTATTAGTAGTAGTAGTATATTAGCATTATTATTATTATTATTATTATTATTATAAAAGGTGGAGGGTGTAGCGGGTTAGCTTAGCGGCGATAGCGTCAACGTCGCGCTTCCCTTCCGCTTCAGCTGACATCGTGCTGAGTCGCGAGTGGTGCCGGATGAGCCCGTGTTTGGACGGCGAGGGATGCCGGTTGCTGGTCCGGCGCTCGGGCTGGACCTGCACGCCACCGGGGGGACCGGTCAAGACCACCACGGTGAGAACACCCTCCCCTTTAAAAGTCCGCAAAATAAAAAAAAACTGTCAATTGGCAATCAAGTGAATTGATTGACATCATTGCATTGATTGACAAGAGATGGCTATCTAGCTGGCTACCTAGCTAGCCATCTATTTGCTATTTATTAGCTGTCTAGCTAGCTGGCTGCCTATCT